>NC_084905.1:3973267-4200767 GCF_949316345.1 Pungitius pungitius
GAGCATGGAACTACTTCTACACTTCCTCCGCAAGTCCACACCTGTGAGAGAAAATAAAACGTGAATGACTCATTATTGACCAACGATTATTGTGCCAGTGAAAGCGTGAATAAACCTAAACATTTTGTTTAAACGTGGTCCAGTGAGCGTAGCAGAGTGGCTGCTCCTCATCTAACCGTCAGAAATCATCTGCCAGTTTGAATCCTCTAGATTAGAGAATCTATAGGTGAAGTGGGATGTTTAATGATGCCTCTCGCGTTTCTGATCCCACTTTAAGTCACACAAGTGACACACAGTATGCGTTGCCAAATGCCTCTTTTCACAACGTGTGCATGACGCGTCCTCTACATTCTCCTGTACTCTTTAAACTTTCCCCTGGGTAATCGGAGCCGGGATCTCAAATCTTTTTTTTGCCGATAACTACCATGAGGTGTAATATTTGTACTCACACGAATTCCCAGCTCGACATTCTCTCCACCGTATACTTTCATGCCTTTGTCGATGACTCCAATTTCTCCGAGATACTTCCTGTCAGCCACTAGGATCCCCATGACAGATGGGCTTCTGAGGTGAAAGAAGAGAACTGTAACAACCGTCATCCTTTTTATCAGCATTACCGTCAAATAAGTCAAACTTTCAGATTACCATGATGCGATAAATCATTGATTGTATCTTTTGTACAAAACAATTGTGTCATGAATCATTAATGTGAGCATTGGGTTTGATTTCTTTGTACATTGGCAGTTGATTCTGCTTTTACTTACTTCCCTGGCAACGAGGGGTCCTGGAGTTTGTAGTAGTCGTCTGAGAAGCCCTCGTACATGCACCATAGAGCCCAGTCGAATGCGTGCGATGCTGGTTGGTATTTGATCACCTTGAGGTCATAAAAGTTGATTCTATCAAACACGGGGGACGTCACCACCGTCCGGTCACCTTTGATCTGTGTGAGCAGGGGTTCAGCCCTACAAGAAGGGAGCAAAAGGGAGTCCGTTTCCAGGATATTTTAAATATTACATTTACAAAGAAACCCGTTTGACTAGTGGTGAATAGGAGGAGGAATTGGAGTTAGTGTATATTTGGGACAACCCTAGTGGTATAGATTGTATAACAGTATACAGCACACACCTATATTTGCTTAAAAAAAGATTCAAACCACACCGAAGTGAACTTTGCTGGACACACTGTTAAACTACAAATGGGCCTGAGCTTTGTTCTCACCACAGCTCATGGACTTCGATGTGCGCGTCCAGGATGGCCACCACGTCAGCCGTAGCCACCTCCCATCCAGAAGCTCTGGCGTGTGCGAGACCTCGCTGCTCACTGTGCCTCACCCTCGTAATTCTGAGACTCGGGTTCTGCTGCTCGATCATCTTCATGTACAGATCAAGGTCCTCCTTCAAGTCATCTGACATGAGAGGAAAATGTGGGCTTTCTGTTTAATGGCCTTGAATTGTACAGGTAATTTATTATGTGTTTATAAAGGAATAGTAGGTTTTTTTTTCTGCCAGGAGATTAACATCAATGGCCATTACGACCATCTGGTCATAACTTAAGTTATTGCAAGCATTACATTATTTGTTGTTTGCTCATTCATTTTTATATTAAAGTGAGAGAGACAGAGATTATTATCTTTTCAACTATGCAGAGCCATGATTTTACTATTGGGCAATTACTGTCCATTTCGGAGAAGGCAGATCAAAGTTTACGATTTTTTATGCTGACGTAAGCTTATCTGCTGCTGACTGTAATTCCATTTGTTTAACAGTGGCATCAATATTCTTTCAAAATCTTGGAAGTAAATTTAAAATACAAAACTAAAACATTAAAGCAGAAGAATTCGACTAATCTTACTCTGCTTTTTAAAGCACACATGTAAATCCCACAGACACATAAAAATGTAGCACATCAATAATCAAAAATATTTGAATGAAACCTTTATGTTGCAATATCAGCAGGAGCTGCCAATGCCATTGCACAAATAATTTATCAGCACAAAGAACATTTTGGAACAAAAAACAGGACGAACTTTTGTTCATCAAATGTAAAAACATTTGTAGCCAACCAACCATTGGAGCTGTTGTCATCCACCAATATTATTTCCTTCAGCAGGTTTTTCGATGTGCGGTCGATGATGCTGCGCACAGCTCTTTTAATAACAGACAAGGCCTCGTTCAAGTAGATCAACACCACACCCAAACTTGGCAGGTCCTTGGGATAAATCTTGTTCATACACCTATTAACAGGAAGAGATATCACATGAGCTGGAGGGTGAAGAGATGGTCAGATGACTTCACTGTGTGTTACAGGAAATTGAACGTTTGGATTAGAGTGTACCTTTTGTCCCTGGTATCTGGAAGAGCTCGATCCAGAGGAAGGCGATCGCTGAGATAAACGTTGTATCCGTACTTCAAATACAAACTCTGTGCCTCCGTTTGGACGTCCTCGGACAGGTTTTCCCCCCACTGCTTGAATAGGGCTGAGTCTGGGAACAGTTTGTTTGACTTCTTCTCCTTGGGGGGCTTCTGTTGGTCTTTAATCTCTGCGGAAGGTTGCTCCGGCTGTTTTTTGACGTCCGCGGCTGCTCTCTGATCACCTTGGTCCTTGTCAAGCATTTTCTGCATCATTTTCTGCTTTTGCTCAAAAGCTTGGAGTACATTAACTTAACAAACCAATGACAAGGAGAAAGCAAAATGAGCTGAAGATAGCGGAAAGATTAGTTTTATCCAGATGGATTCCACACAGCTAACCCAGAGAGAAATTAATCATCAGGACATGTCAGCACACAAAAGACACAGGCTTCAAGAAAACACAATAATGACTGAATGGAACATTGCTTCATTCATTAACTCAGAAAGTGTGAACTCGTGAATTTTCCTTAATTAAAAGGCAGCAAACGAAAAGAAAAGTCATCAGAAGAAATTTAAACTAATATTGGGGATAATCTTTTTTTTCTTAACGAAAACACACTTGTCCAAAATCCATTTGGTCTTTTTATGTGCCATATATTTTTCTGCTGACATGCGTTAATCCTAAAGTGGAGAATAAAACAAAAGAGTTGGTTTTATCGCGAAAATTTGAAGTTTTAAAAATTCAACCCGAAAAAAACTAATGAATGAATAACTACATCAGAGAAAGAAAGATATAGATAAAACCGTTGCTTCAACTCACAGATATCGCTGATGTTTTTCTGCACATCCGAGAAAAAGCGCATAATCCGCGGTTCTTCCAGCTCTTTGTCAGCAGGTTCCTGCGTGGTCCTCAGAAACGTGCTCACGTAGAAGACCAGCCCAAAGCCCCCCAACACCAGGACCACCCGCTTTAAAACTAATGCCCTCATACTGGAAAAAAAAGAACAGAAAAACACGCCAACCGATCGTGAAACACGACGTGAGACCACGCGAGACCGCGTGAAGTGACTGCGCGGCGCGCGCATTATCAGCACCTTGGTTCGTTAGAAGGCGCGTGAGCGTGCCGACTGATTAGCGCAGGTGTTGAACGTCACCTGCGTAACACTCAATCTGGAGAACTAACGCCACCATGTCATTTACGTTGTTCTAAAACTTTAATATCAAATTGTAATATGAAAGAAAAAGTTATTTCGGGAAGAAAATCGCAACGTAAACGTCAATGTGTGTTGTGGTCTGCTAAACAAAAATAAAGATATTTTAAAGAATGTCGGTAATCAGACAGTTGATGGACCCCATTGACTTCCATAGTAGGAAAAAAAAAACTATGGAAGTCAATGGGGTCCATCAACTGTCTGATTACCGACATTCTTCAAAATATCTTTCTTTTTGTTTAGCAGAATAAAGAAATTCACACAGGTTTGAAACAACTTGGGGGTGAGTAAATGCTAACACAATTTTTCATTTTTGGATGAACTATCCCTTTAAAGAGCACAAACCCCTCTTTAATATGAGTTTTTTCCATGACTTTTCCAGACCTGGAAATGCCCATTTTAAAATGTCCAGGTTTTTCATGATCGTACAAACCCGGTCAATGGTAAAAAGTCATATCTAATAAAAAGACTAAAAAGCAGATAATGGTTAGAGGATTTTTATTATTTATTTACAGAATATGGTTGAAGACCAAACAATCAGCGGTACTGCCCGAATGTTGCTGGTAGTTTAGTAATTGACCGTCTTGGCTGGCCTCGTCTCATCCAGGTCAGCTTCAAGGTAACGGAATCTGCGATGACGACGCAGAATCTCAATTGCCTTTTGTTCGACGGTGGAGGGGGTGATGCCAAGATCCTCCAGACCGGGGAGTCCTGGGTACTTCATGTCTGTTGCGTGAAACTGGAAAAACAAAAGCACGGTAGAGAATGCGTGATGGCTGGAGAACTTCTGCGAGTGAAAGCAGTTCATCAATACATTCACCCGTCCTGGTCGTCTTACCCTCTCCACTTTGTCTGCGGTTGTCCAGGGTTCAAATGGGCTCATTGCGAAAAACCTAGCAGCAAGACTGAAAAGTAGAAACACAAAAGCCATCACATGATGATATTAAAGATACAAATTACACATAACAAATGCTTTATGCCAATGTTTCTATGATGCGTTTATGTAGCACATATGTATAAAGCTAACATGTTATGATATAGAGGTGAAAATGAATGAATGCGCGAGTCAAGAGGGCTTTTCTCTGAAAATGCTGAAAAACATCATCTTACTGATAGAGCGGGCGAGGCAACGGGTAGGGCACAAAAGGTCTGTGTGCCACGGCATAGATGTACTCCACCAGGTCATGGAGGAGGTAACGGTTGGGACTGGACGACGAGAGAAAACAGGACAAGAAATAATTCAGGAAGGAGAGCATCAGCGAAATCTCTATACAAATACATCTATATCACATTTGTCTCATCCTTGCAAGCTTTCCTTCCTCTCACACCTAAATTCATATAATAATCCAACTTCATGAATGTGTGGACCATGAAAACAACATAAAACTAAAAAATAACTTGATTACAATTTCAAAAAGGATACCAAAGTAATATACTTAAAATCACAGTATTGGTAAAACAGCATGCAATAAAAAAGGCATCAATTAAACAATGATATAAAAAAAAGAATATCTTCAACACTCTGAGCAGCTCAGGCAGACTGTTCAAAAGGGTTACTCTTGCACTTTGGAAGAATATTATGTACTTTACTTGCTACAAATATTATGGGATTTATGGAAATACTGCTATCCACTTTCAGTATTTGCTCCGTTCTTTTGCACACAATTTTGAGTGATGGACACATACCCCACTAATGCATACGTCTTGCCATTAGCATCAGGGTCTCTGACAGCACTGATGATGGCCTTAGCCACATCCACCACCTGAGGAAACAAACAGGCGGGTTAGCTGGGCTCATTTGATCATCGATTATTTTGCAAAACAGCCGTCCCTTCACAACCAACGTACATGAACGGGCTGCTTCACGGTCTTCTTTCCCATGGATATGAGCGGAGTAGCATTGCCAAACCAGCGCATGTCTGAGAATTACAACCACACATTACATTTTCACTGGTTATCTGGGAACCGTTTTAATTCTGTGAAACAAGTCGTCCAATAGTTTTAGTAACAGCTCCACTTGTGCTCGCAGGCTTCGTCCACGAAAGACCACTCGACGCATAAGCAAATCACAGAAACCGAATCACTATCTGATGTGTTGCCCCACTAGTCGATTATAATCAACAACTGAATTTTCAGGGTCTCTTTCACTCACACCAACAACCGTCTTACTGGCATAATAGTTGAAGAAGCGGTCCTCCCGGCCAAACATCTCAGACGGCTTCATGATGATGGCGTCGGGAAACTCGTCTCTAACTGCAGCTTCGCCTACAGCCTGTGGGAAAAAGTACAACGATCAAGATCATGTATACAGATACACCAGTTTGAATGAACCAAAACGGCCCTTCACCTTGTTCCTCAGGTATTTGGACTGGCTGCGTATGTCAGCGTTGAGGTGGGACACGTGAACGAACTTTGTGATGCCAGCCTCTCTGGCCGCCTTGGCAATCTGCTGAGGGATGGTCACGAAGACATCGTCGAAGAGGTAGTTGCTGTTCAAAGAGGAGGAATACTCGCATGTGAATGCTCCCCTATAATTCAAAAGGCCATTCAGCAACCGACACTCTGTGTCCTCCCTAGGGTTGGGTTACTGGTACTAGAAAGGTACCGCGGTACCCGTACGTTTAATACGGTACGGTTCTGACTATTTTTAGTAACGGTACTTTATTAAAAAAGCCCACTCAGTGTTCCGCTGCCTGCACGCATTGACTGGGTGGGCGGGGCTACCAGCTCACATGCAACAGGCAGCTGTCACTCAGAGTCATCTCAGGGAGACATGACCTCATGCTGGCGCATCTGCGACTATTCGCGCATGTAGCTTTCAAAGAAGCCCACGCGAGAGCACTTAATAGTAGCATCAATGTCCGTGTTATAACCAGCTGCTAACATCGCTAACGAGACGTCTTGCTAGCGGCTAAACTTAGTGAAACCCGTTGAAATCTCCTTACTTTGTTTATGACAAACAGATGCGCCATTTACTGTAGGTGAGGTTGCAGATGAAGCAGCGCGGATTGTGTTTTTAGCGTGAGACGCAGAAGCGTGTCTGTCACGCGGGGAAACCGTGAGAGATGGCAGCCTGTAGCGGTGTTGGCTAGTTTGACAACAACTTTCCTAACAGTTAAAACATCAAGCAAGTGCAACACCAGACAAAGCAAGACAGCAAATAAGTTACTGAATAGTCCAGCAGAAATATAAACATGCAAAATGACCTACAATTTCACTTATGTGGGCCTATGTGATCATGAGGTCAGAATGCACACAAACTTGTACAAAATAATACACACTAGATGCAATTTTCATTGTCGTTTTTCAATAAAGGGGAGAAATTGGCCTTTAATTATGTGTCTATCTTTAATGTACCCAACCCACATAGCTTTCGTTTTTTTTCCACCTCAAACACATCTGTAAAATTATGTCATTCATACTTATGTAAATAACTATATAGTCATAAAGATACGGACATTAGGTCTACATAGCTGTGTATAATCAATGTTTTTTACCATGTCATTTTCATTAAAATCTAAAACTAATATGAATGCCATTTGTTAAGTGTTCAAAAAGCTGAGCAGGAACAAGCTGCTAAAAAGGGAACCTTACAGATGTTTTATTTATTACTATCATAGATAAATATTCCAGTATCTTATTTGTAGTATGGTATCGAAAAGTATCAAGTATCAAAATATTCTGCCAGGTATAATATCGAAGTCTGAATTTTCTGTCCTCCGCCAAGTGGACAACATTGGCCATAAACCAGACACCGGGCAGGACGTCTTTGCAGCCTACACATACCTCGTTTCCCACTCTCTGCCGACAAGGTTGATGACAACATTAGAGTTTTCCAAGGCCCGTTTGATGGAGTCTTTGTTCCTCGCATCCCAATCCTGTGAGAGGGCAGAGACAACGCCTTTTCATTTCACTCAAGACTTTAAATGTATCATTCCTCTAAGTGAGTACATGCAAATCAAAGAATTCACCATCAAAGATTGGCAAGATTTCTTCAAGACACCTGTGTGTGTGTGTGTGTGTGTGTGTGTGTGTGTGTGTGTGTGTGTGTGTGTTTCTTACCATGAAAATGATCTGTCCAAGATCCCCCATGGGCCTCAAGTACATGACGTCATACTGATCACAACGGTGAGGGATAACAACCTGAGAGCCGATGCGACCTGCAAGTCATCAGTTAATAAACAGACAATCACGTCTTTGCGTCGTTCTCTGAACATGATCCTCATTTTGGCAAAGCAGGTTCTATTAATTTCTACAGTTATATTGAATAACATTCAAACCACTTCATATTAGGAGCTTCTTAAAAATTGGAAACATTAAAATATACAGGGTAAATTTCCCCATTAAGCCCACTTAACATATAAACTAACTTCTAATTCAAATTCTTATTCCTGGTAATATAATGTTGTAGCGACACTGCTTTGTGTGCGTTATGTCAGGTCACATCATTCTCCTCACTCTGGCCAATCGGGTGGGCCAGCGATTGGGGGAGGCGGTTTTCCCGAGTTTTGGGACGAGCTAGAAAAGTCAGGAAGTTCCGGTTGTTGTTGTCGTTATCGCTGGAGCAGAGAGTATAGTATTAAAACGCAATTTACACTTTTATGTTGTTATTGGTTTCATTCCAAAGAAGAGTCCATTAGGTTCCCATTAAGCCAGGCCTCAACATGTTTGTATATGTATTTGTGTATGATCTGTTACACATGCTTTTGTATTTTTTCTATCTCAAATAAATCACAATAACTCAATTCTGACAGTTTATATTTAAATGTTCGACATGGTAATTTACATTTTTTATTTTTATTTATCCTAATAGCGCTGAGATGAGATCTTAAATGAGATATTGGGCACGTCATGATATGCTCAAAATACACAAGATTGTATAGACATATACAATAAAATATAGACATCAGTCATTATTTAAACAATATTTTTCAACTCACCCAGCCTGTTGACCACGTATCGACCCAGAAAGCCTGTAGCACCAAACACTGTTGCCGCTATTCCACTGGAGGAGGAGCGCCCTCCTTTACCTTTGGGGACGACAGCATGGTGTAGCTTCCTCTGCTGGACTTTGGTGACGCAGGCAGCTGAAAGCACAGCAGGGGAGCAGCTACCTATTGAGAGCAAAGGGACAGCGTTCAATCCACATCATAGAGGTTAGCAGTGCTCCTAATATCCATTATATCAATAATTACATGTCATTTAGCTGACGCTTTTATCCAAAGCAACTTGTATTGCATTATAACCCATGCTTTACATTTTGCCTGGGGAGCAATTAGGGGTTAGGTGTCTTGCTCAGGGACACGGATTTGAACCGCCAACCTTGCGGCTCCCATCGCCCCACATATCCCAATCATATTAATAGGGACTAGGGAAAAGATATTGCAATTCGAAACAATATAGTTCAACAACATTACTAAGTACATAGTTGAATCATCAAACAGAGATCCAGAAGTGGCCGGTGGTAGACTACTGTGACTCAGCGGCATGCACCGATACAAAGAGTGGAGTGGACCCGGGTACAGGTGTGTCTGTCTATAAAGGACTCCAGCGTTCAAGATGCACCTGCATTTAGGAAAAGATAAATGCAGTTGGAGAATGAGTGCCATAACACATCTGTACCTGACTGAGTCAAAGTGGTCAACCAACGGCCACTTTCTACAATCCCGGCATTCAAAATTGCAATGAATCTTTTCACGTTCTGGCTTTTTTCCTCTTTGTTTCACTTTCTGCAAACATACTTGAAATTAACTGTAAAACATTATTACAAATGAAAGTGACGCAATGGGATACTATTGTATGCACTGGCCAGAAAACACGCAAATTAGCAAGAAGGTTTGTTAAAAGGCTGCAAGCTTCCTAACTAAAATTCATGAGGAGCCTCAGACTGCGTTGAGTACTACAGAAAAAGACCTGATGAAAAAATATAACTAACTCTTAACACTTGTGAAGACACTTTACTTAAAAAAATCCCAACTGTAACACAACATATAAAGCGCTATTGATATTTTAAAGGTAAAAAACACCTCGTGACGTTAAGGTAAATAAAGTAATAATAACAAGTGAGCAAACATGACAGACGCAACGTTAACGTTAGGCCACCGTGCATACAGATGGCTATAACTCAGCCTAACTTAACTAACCATTATTTCATTAACAAACAAGGCAATGCAGGTTTGTTGTAGTCACGTAACGTTAGACATTCATATTAAAGTAATCCAAAAATCTAAATGTCAGCTACTAGCAAGCTAAAGCCCTTTAGCCCGAGCCGGTTAGCAAGGTCACTGGAACCGACTGTGTGATCTAACTGTGAGACCGGGTTGGCATGGACTACGTGTTAATATGTAATATAACAACAATATACTCCCAAATGTCAATGCAAGCACCACAAGCCTTCCATTTTGACATTACTCACTTGAAATCTTGGGAAGGACACTCGCAGGACGGCTAACCAGTGCTACGGTCGCCATCTTTCCTACTACGGCAGAGCGCATGGGCCAAAAAGCCTACGTCAATTCACATTAGCGGCGCTTGGAACTGGGCCGAGGTGCGAAGCACACTTTTGAAAGCTGGACGCGGTGGTCCAGACACTACTGAATGTACAAAAGGTTTATATATCTATACCTTTTTGTGTGTATATATATATATATACTGTATATTCAATAATAATGTCGTGATTAAGATAACAAAACCTATTTGCATCTTGTTTGGTCTTGCATGTGTCTTTTCCGATTGGCACCAATATTTAAATTAAATACAGTCCAATACTATTCAAGTGGGCATGGACGGGGACTACATGTTAGGCTTACATTTTTATGAACAAAAAACGCTTTTAAGCATAGTTTATTCTTAAGTCGTTCAAATCATTTTAGATACCTGTTTGCATACGTATATGACAACATGCAAACTGTTATTCCAAGTGGAAGCATGGAAACAAAAACACTGAAATCTGGGTAATTTTAATTCAATATGAAAGCAAATGCTCTTGAAAACAAACTTTTATTCATCATAAAAGACATAGAGACATAAAAATGTTAATGAGCACAACATAACTTTTCTTGTTTGAGCTGCAATCCACTCTCTTGGGATCACTTGTTGCTGAGCTAGATATAGAGCATGCGGCCTATCAATGTCCAATTCAATCTCCGTTGGCGACTTAAGACATAAATCCATTGTAAATATGGTATTTTCTGTATTGTTAGACGAGAATTATTATATCAAATGAAAGGGATTGTGGCAGGTTTGAACCCTTGTTGACAAGAATCGCACAGTATCTAATCCAGGTGTACGCACACAATAATAAAGTGCAAGATTTCTAATACTGCAAGGCACAAACTATCAATAACTTGATTTTATTTTTGATACTAATAAAAATTATATTATGAATAACAGACCCAAATATTTTTATACAGTAACAACACAACAAGTTAAACCTTGTCCAAACCCTCAACAAATATCGGGAATATTCTTTTAACATGTGTTCTGTATTACACCATAAAACACAGCAGAAATATATACATTCAATTATATTACAATTACATATTTTGTAAAAGTTTGGATTAAATTGTTGAACAAATATGAAACAGGCTCAAACATACTCCATAATAACTATGTTAAATCATTATTAATCAATATGTCATCGATAAAATTCTGCAATTAAAAAGGGTATGACAATTAGTTATTTGAGAACATGATTTAAAAAACTCCTTTTTTGGCTCAGCCTTTATTCCACACACTTAAAATAGTTTAGGATTATGAAAGTTATGTGTAAAATAAAATAAAATGCAATCCCAAACAAAATTTTCATTTTATAACCCTGTAGTGAGTTTAAATTTGATTTTAAACTTAAAAACTGAGAACATTAAAAGTATTATGGTATTATGGTATAACCTGTTTATCAAAGATGTCAATGCACAGCAAAGATTGGGTTTAATAAATAATACAGAGGACAGTGTACTATTAATTAGTTTTTCTTTATCAATATTCAAAATATGCAATTGTATTTGGCAGACGGCTTGGTATCTCAATGGCGACACGCAAGTGAAATGTCTGCAACTGCACCTTCATATAAAAAAGGACAACTGGTTGATTGACTTCCCGGTCATAAAAACTCAAAGTTTCACAGAATAAAAGAATGCGCTACGACTGCATTCCTAAAACAATAAATAGGGGATGTCCCCTTTTTGCTGATTATTGTCTAATTAATACATTTATATTTTATTCACAGCATGTGGGGACTGGTTTGCTTCCTACCTTGAGGTTCAAAACATCCACTTCTTTCGGACTCGAAACTCAGAAAATGAGACTTTCCCTCTGGCTCGGACGTCTCTAACACATCGTTTTTGTGACACAGAAGCAAAATGGCAGTGTTTGTAGTAAATGGATTAAGGAGATCTTCACATGTTCTGTTTTTTGAGGGCCAAACAAATGGCCCGTTTTTTCTTAGCTGTCCATTTCCTCGCACTTGACCAACTCGATCGCTCTTGGAACACTGAGCCGAAAACAACAGTTCCCCAATGTCATGAGCGCAGCGCGATTGCCTTTGCCGGTTATATGATAGGGGGCAAACACTGAGACAGCTCTTGGCTGTCTTTTCTCTCCGTGCCCACGCCCTCTTGCGGCTTGATGATGATGTGAACGGGCCTCTCTCCACCTCCTTCTTCGTGCTTGGTATCCGTGGACATCTTCCCCTCAGTCTCACCCACCTCCTCCTCCGCTGAGGCCCCGATGGGCCGCAGGCGTTCGCCAGGAGCCGTTTTTGCGGCTGCTGCTGCGCCGTCTCTTTTCAGCTTGTCGCTGCTGCTTTCTGAGCTGTCTTTCTCTGCTGTGCCGTGGAAACAAAAGACATTAAAGGAACACATTCAAGGGGAATGCAAAACAACTTTATTATGTATTATGCATCTATTTCAGCTTAAATAAGGGTTATATTTAAAGTACATAGCATGGGTGATGAAATGGACTGTTCCTTGTATGTCCATCATACAAATGAAGGGTTCTGATTGTGATCCAACCCAGTCTCCAAAAAAAGCGTGAAATGGCTACGTTGGTCCACCGTGATAAACGTAGTCATGTTACGTTTTCCCCCAAAATAACGTTACTATGTTACGTTTCTTTTGGCCCATTCATTTACATTGCTTTGCAAATAGGTCACGTGACTATCAAGTTTCCCGTTAGTGAAAAGAAAAACATGGCTGACGGTCAGCATAATCTCCGTGAAAAACACAATATTTTAAGAAAGCATCAGCATTTGTATGCATTTCGATGGCATTTCTAGCGAGAAGTATGCGTTATTCTTTCATAATCTTCTATCAGAGACTGTAGAAGACCTTCCGTTTATTCGTTTCTGCGAAGATTTGAGTGTCCCTTTGGGAAAGCGTGGCTACGCAACGCCTTTAACGGCGCATTATTAAAAAAACACTTCCAGTGGGGGCGTTACCGTAAAGAAGCGTTCAGCCTTAAAGCCACTAATCGCCAAACAAAACAAACTCAAAGCACTCGAATCACATTATGACTTTTTAAACATAAATTCCGTTATTTTTATGAGTTTTCAATGAAAGAATGCATCATTTCCGGGGGTAGGCAAGCCCGGGACATCCCGAATTATGGGCAATTTTGATTTGTCCAGCTTTTTGACAGCTCCAGTCCCGACTTCCAATCACAGCCTCCTAAATCAATGACGCGCCTAAAACTCTCGGTTCGAACATTACGTCTTGTTTACATGGGAAAGGCGGATAGGGGCCCCCGGACCGTACACTGCTGGGCATTTACACACTAAAACTGTATGATTTATGAAAGCAAAAGGTTTATCTTGAAATTTCTTGTTGTCATGATAAAAGGGAACATAAGTGAGTGTGTTTGGATGTGAAAATCAGTATATATATTTTGATATTTGTATGGAACACACAAAAAAAGAAGAAACTCAGATTTGCTTGGGAAAAAACTACTTACAGGGGCTTTATCCCCATAAAACATAAAGGACGAAGCCTGGAAGTCTCCATTATGTTAGCCTAGTGTGTGGACAGTATATCTGTAAAGGTTTTACTTTTATTGAGTAAAGCAGAACAAATAGAGAGAGACTTTAGTGGAGGCCTCACGGCCACTTCACGCACAGTGGAAGCAATGCAGCTCAAATCTCTCCGTTTGCCGGGCAAATTATAAGTCCCGCCTCTCTATGGATTCGTCAGAGCCAATGGAATGGAGCCAGACCCACGTGGGATAGATCGCCCGTTTTCCTGGCCAGTAAAAAGAGGAGACGTGTGGAGCGAGAAATGACGCTCCGCTCTGAGGGCGAAGCCCCGCCCCCCTTTCCCATGTAAACAAGACGTAATGTTCGAACCGAGAGTTTTAGGCGCGTCATTGATTTAGGAGGCTGTGATTGGAAGTCGGGACTGGAGCTGTCAAAAAGCTGGACAAATCAAAATTGCCCATAATTCGGGATGTCCCGGGCTTGCCTACCCCCGGAAATGATGCATTCTTTCATTGAAAACTCATAAAAATAACGGAATTTATGTTTAAAAAGTCATAATGTGATTCGAGTGCTTTGAGTTTGTTTTGTTTGGCGATTAGTGGCTTTAAGGCTGAACGCTTCTTTACGGTAACGCCCCCACTGGAAGTGTTTTTTTAATAATGCGCCGTTAAAGGCGTTGCGTAGCCACGCTTTCCCAAAGGGACACTCAAATCTTCGCAGAAACGAATAAACGGAAGGTCTTCTACAGTCTCTGATAGAAGATTATGAAAGAATAACGCATACTTCTCGCTAGAAATGCCATCGAAATGCATACAAATGCTGATGCTTTCTTAAAATATTGTGTTTTTCACGGAGATTATGCTGACCGTCAGCCATGTTTTTCTTTTCACTAACGGGAAACTTGATAGTCACGTGACCTATTTGCAAAGCAATGTAAATGAATGGGCCAAAAGAAACGTAACATAGTAATGTTATTTTGGGGGAAAACGTAACATGACTACGTTTATCACGGTGGACCAACGTAGCCATTTCACGCTTTTTTTGGAGACTGGGTTGGATACTCTTACCAGGCTTGCTGGTCAAACTGTCTGAGGCCTTCTTCGCTGGCGGCTTGGTTCTTGGGCGGACTCTGTTGAAATTCCCCTCCAGGATCCACTCATGCTGTAGCCCCTCATCTGGAGTCATGCGCTTGGTAGGGTCCCAACTGAAAACACACACACAAAAACAATTCAAGTCTGATCAATAATTTATCTTCAATAATGTATCAGTGAAGCAAACAAATGAAGTCACATCCAGTTGTTTTGATCTCTGGTAGACAGTGCAGCAAATGTTTGGAGTAAACATACGTGAGGCAGCGCTTGATGAAGTCTAAGAACAAAGCGTCATTTGTTTTCAATGTGGCTGACAGGTCCTTGGAGTTGGGTCGTCTCTTCTTCCCTTTGCTATTGGTGATGTTCCTGGGATTTCCTTTTGAGTCTGCACACAATCACCCAACACACCATTGATTTGTAATCTCGGCACATTGTTCCTATGGAGTAGTGTCACACCTATTGCAAAGCATGGCCTAGTTATTCATCGTATTCGGATGTTTAGCAATCCTTTAGTCTACCTTGTGTGCTACAAAACGTAAAATATGATATAAGAAATATCTGAAACTCAATAAATCCTCACCAAAGAAAAGTCTCCTCCTTGCAGCTGACTGAACAAAATCATTTGGGGGCATGCCAAAAACCTGTAAATAAAATATCACATCACCAACTCAACAAATATTAGAGGAAGTTTAAAAATAAACAATAAATGTGCATAGTTATTTTTTTCAAGTCGTGCCTCCATTATGCAAGCTATCTGCTCCACTTCGCTCTCTCCTGGGAAGATAGGATAGCCTGTGTAGAGCTCAGCAAGGATGCAACCCAGACTCCACATGTCAATGGCCATGCTGTACGGGTGACCCAGGATGACCTCTGGGGAGCGGTAGAAGCGACTCTGGATGTAGGTATACACTAATGGTTGAGACAGAAGAGACTATGAGGACCATTTATTTGAATAGCTTGACATGGTTAAGTTTAATTACATATTAATAAATGTAGTTCAATGCTGTAACCTCTTTGTTGTTCATAACAGCTTGATCCAAAGTCAACCACCTTGATGTTCCCCGGCCCTCTCTGAGAAAGAAGGATGTTCTCCTGTTGAAAAGTAAGCAAAGCAAAAACCTTCATACAAGTTGCTTTTATAAAATGCAGCTGCAATGTTGCTTCGTTCCACAGGATGGAGAAGTATTTGCACTATTGTTGTGAGGGAATTCATCTGATCATCAACAGCGGGACAATGATTCAGTGCAAAGGAGTGGTCCACATCAGGTCAGTACCGGTTTGAGGTCGCAGTGGATAATCTTCTCCCTATGCAGCATCTGCAGGCACCTGAGCAGAGCGTGGGTGAACCGACGGATGAGAGCGAGACTGAAGCCCTGGAAGTTGTTTTTTTTAATCAGCTCGTACAGGTTCACTCTGACAAAAGACACAACAACATAAGATACTGTTAGTTTATAATGCTGTTGAACAGCATTTTTTTTTTCTTCACAATAATCACCATTTAAGTACTTTGTTTGATGTATAGAGAATGAGGTCAGAACTAATTCACTTTTAAAAAGATGCACCGCAGGAATCATTTATAACAAACGCCCCACACTTTACATCCCCATCAATGAAACATCCACTGAGTGAGAAGCACATCAATTAATAATCCTTGATTCCGCTCCCATTTAGAGAGAAACTATCCCGCTACTCTTTCATGCTACTTGCAATAAGGATTCACCTCTTGTGTAATTTGAGCCTTCACACCATGAAGCAAGAAGAGGTAAGAGGTAGGGCTCTAATCAAGGCCTTAACTAAAGGATTCGGGTTACAGTAATGTAAGACGAGGGGGGGCACTCCCAGACGTCCTCTAAAGGTCATTCAGCCTGAGCGATACGCAAAACTCCCTTCAAATAGAAGTTGTGTCTCATGCCTTAAGGTACAGGTGATCACTTGGCACCTGATTGACTGTGGTCCAGTGTTAAGAGTCAATGAATTGAGACCAGTAGGAAATGCCTTCGTTACGACAGCACAGTGATCTTCTACCATGGAATGACAGTAAAGTCTTCATATTCTCTTGTAGCTTATAAGCGTGCAGGCCTGGTTGCTCTCATGCGGAATACGTAGTAAGTAGGTAAAAAAAACAACTGAAGTAGGTAAAAAAATGTCAACAGGTGAGGCAATGCACAGACACGCACTAACCCGAGGAGCTCAAAGGAGATGCACAGGTGATTTCGGAAGTAAAAGTACTCCTTCATGTGGATGACGTTGTGAAGGTTGTCTTTGTCTTTCCTTTTTATCACATCCAGGATCTTCAACTCCACCAGGGCTTGCTGATGAAACCTACAGACCCATTTACAGAGAGTGTTAGATAGGTTGAACACTAAAATATTACCTGAGATTTACAAACATTTATTTCTGTAATTTCAAGTTAGGGAAAGGGCCACAATACAGTGATATACATCTTTGATGATGATATAAATTGTGACATACCAAAAATGGATCAAAAGCACTTTTGGGAAATATTTTTTGTTCTTTATGAAAGTTTCTGCCGTTGATGATGTCTGATGGGTTTGTCAATCCCTGGATATGTAGTATTGATATATATATATATATATATATAATGCTCTCGGCAGAGGCCTTTGGCAAAACCTCACAACAGATGAAAATGAGGCATGCCACAAATTTAGTCCTTTCTTCAATCAAAAGTGACATTAGAGTCAGAAAAAAATGAAATAAATCTAAAATAAATATGCGAGTGTAGTGGTACCTTTTCTTATTGCGTATCATCTTAATGGCTACGAGCTCATTGTTCTTATGGTCCAGGCATTTCAGGACCTGCCCAAAGGAACCTTTCCCAATCACTTCGAGCACTTCAAACCTGTATCCAATATGGTCATGCAGCACCTGCAGAAGACAAAGGAAGGGCACTGTGAATACTGGAGCATTATGCACTGCATGCTTTTCATTGAAACAAAAATATGCATCATTTCATAATAACAACATGAAAATACGTGTTTATTTTCTCGGGGACAACACAGTTGATGGGCTGTGCATCACGCTCACTCCCACTGATCCGCTGTGTGCTACAGTTTCCACTGTGCTTTTCTGATGCTGACAGCTCAGCCTTGCAGTAGTGACGTGAAAGTCGCTAAGCCTTAAACAGCTCATTCATCACACATTGTCTCATGAATAACCTGCCTATCAGTCACCTGATTAATACAAGCCAGTTCAGCCTGTTGTCACCGGGCAGGATAACCGCAGTTCAGTTCATTAGGTTTAGTCACTTCTGTTACTTTGCAAAAGTTGCAAAACCTTTTTCCTCCAGGATGCTTATGTGCATCTTTACAGTTTGCGAGTCAGGCTGGAGTTTCAAAGACAACATTTCTAAATATAAAACCCTTTGACATTCAAAAATAGCGACAGACCAACCATCTTACCCTGACGTAGCTTCCATGCTCGTCATCATATCCAGAGTTCTGCGGTGTACCTTGGGATCCCTCGATCTTCTGAGAGCCCAGACCAAGGAACCAGATCTCTGCATAGTCCATGATTTCCTCCTGCTCAAACTCCGTCATCCGTTCCTTGAAGTTCTTGAGTGCCTCTGCAACCGGGAGTAAGGAGGAGGGTGAGATGAGTCACTATCACATGGATGACACCTCTGCGAGCAGAGGAGGATTGTGAACAGTCGGCTTCAATGCTATTTTTACGGGGGATCAAAACTGCATGTTACTTAGAGCCTAAGCCTCTCTTAGAAAACCCTGAAAGACTCAATGTGACATAAAAACTGTGTAATTATCTCGTGTTGTATCCTCATCCACAGTACCATACCTGTGGGGGACATGGGTAACTTCTGTCCTTCATATGCCTTCTCTTTCTCCAGCTTGTTGCTGAAAATCTTGCTGTTGCGGGAGACGGACACTTTATCCACTGCTGTACCGATGCGCTTGCTGAACGGCTGGGTGGGCTTCGACCTCTCATCCTGTACAATAAACACAGACAGACAGCAAAGTACCACTGTAATTATGGGCAAAGAAAAAATGAAGAATGAACCTTTTCCCGGTCATTGCATCTAATTTGCTGTTTTTTTTAGTTTGGAGTTGTATGAGCTACTGTGGAGAAATATTGATGCTTCATTTTTGATGAAACATCATTAGGCACAAACAGCTGCCACTACAGGACATCACAGTGTGCTGATGTGCGAGGGTCTCACCGGGTGTGCCTGGTAGTTGTTTTGGCCCCCTTTGTTGGCAATTTGGGGCAGGATGTTGTCTGACTGCTGTTGCTGGTTTTTGGCATTGCTGACCACAACCTGGACCACCGGTGGCTCAAGCACGGGCAGGGTCCCCACACCAGTGCCGAACTTCTGTGAACCAGAAGGATTTGTTTCATTTCACTACATCGACTAAAGAAACTGCTGTTAGATAAAACACAACCACTTAACAGACACACAAAATAAGGGCTGAGGATGGAGGAAACAAGATCGTTCGACCTATATAAATGTCTGGCAAAGTGACCAAGGACTCTGATGAATGCAGACCTCATTCTAATCCCCCAAAAAATAGATAGTCAGAAAAACAACAACAAAAATGGCCAATTTACACAGCTAGAAACTTTTCAAGTTTTTCCCTGTATGGAAGAGCCCACTCTATTCCAATATCAATTACTGAACTGCACATCTCCACACAACAAATGCATCCAGAAATACTGCATCAGCAAGTGTGAATTCTAAATGAATTTTTCTTTTTTACACCGCAAGCCCTCTCATGTTATCAACAGTATGCGTCTGTGTCGGGCTCAAGCTGGTCAATGGTGCTTTGTGATCTACATCCTTTTCGCATGCATCCCGTCTAAGACGGCTCAGGTGACCAGGACCCCCAGCAGGCGGCGGCTGGAATTACTGATCAGGTTCAAAGTGAGATGGGGACAAAGCGAGTGAGGCTGGGTCCTGACAGAGTCTGTCTGTGGTGGCTCTGCGGGGGAGGTGAAGAGCAGCAACCTGCTTTTCACTGGCTGCCATGCAGCTTGCTCCGAGAGCATGATTACATGTGTCACGGTCTTGCAAGGTTCAGCCACGGCAATGACGGGCAAAATTAGACCTCCGCTCTGTGCCAAGCTCTCCGGGAAAAGTGAGGAACCACAAAGAATAGTATTTGTGTCACGAGAGGCATCATTTAGTATTATAAGACCTGTCGACCTGTTTCCTGACTGAGCTGGAATTCCACTCAAATATCAAGTAGAAAACCTCAAACCTCCTGGGTCCTTGCATGTACTGTATTAGCAACATTATTTATTATTTCATATAATAATTACTAACAACATTTAGGGAAAAACGTGTTCTAATCCATACAGTGAATAGTCTGCACATGTTAGGGGCTGCTGCAGGATCTGCCCACTTGATTATGACGCATAGAGATAGAGCTAAATATAGTAGCCAGCACCTGCCACAACAGGCAAAGGACGTAAACATAGTTATGTGCCTGTGACTTACCAGGGGCATGCTGCTTTTTAAAAGCTGCACTTCTATCTTAGGAAATATGTAACGCTTTACACCCTACAACAGCATAAATGAGGGCAAAAACTCTGCAGCCACATTTAGGATTTCCGGAGGAGTATGTCAATATAATAACCCGAATTGGTTAACATGTTTTATTTGGGTTGCTGTTTTTCAATGAGCTGCTTGGTTAATGATTAAAACAACATAAGAATCTGAGCATGAAGCATATCTAAGCCTTTTATTTCTAGTAGGAGACGCGATTCCGGATTAGCTCAATGCATGTCAATGAACAATAACAACAAAAAGGAGACCCTCTCTTCAGCAACATTGATGAAATCACAGAGTTAAAATCTAACACCAAAATGGAAATGATGGCCTTGTTGGTTGTTGTGCTGGATCAGTGCCCAGCTGCTACAGCCTCTTTCTGGGGGGGGGGCAGCGCTGACCTGTAGGCAGGGTCGGTTTGTTCCAAGACGGTTGCTTTCGGGGAGTCTGTGAGGGTGAGGGAAGGCCTCCGGGCGAGACGTCTGAGGAAGGAATGACAGCAAATCATAAAGAAAACTAAAACATACCAGCTGTATTTTATCTTCAAATAGCACAATGCATAATTTAATCCTGTCCCTAAATTGGATTTATAAATTATTTTAGGCCAAGAGGCAAACCAAAGCAGCCTGTGGGCAGCAGAGCGGTTATTGCAACGAGGCGTCACAATGATCCTGAAATAGATTTCTTCTGTGTACCTTCTGGTTTGCGCAGGTGTGTGAACATGTGCAGGTCCATGTGTGTGGCTGTGTGTGCACACGTGTCACTAAGCCTGCGCGCACTACAGATCCACTTTCCCAAATCCTACAAGTTAAAAGGAAGCGCTAAGTACTGAAGAGACTGAGCTCTGAACCTACTAAAGCAGCACACGCATTTGGAAGGATTGTGTGCGATTCTCTCGGACACCAAGCCAGCTTACGCGTGCCTTATTACGCGTGCCTGAGATGGCAGGCGATGGGAGACACCATGTGGGTGAAATAGAGCTTAGGGATACCTGCTAAACTCACTCTGGACGCCTGCATTTGGGGAGTAAGGGAGTGACAGGCTGGGTTACGGTCTGTAGGTGCTGGAAAGGAAACAGTTTTCACAATGCAACAGTAAACCCTGACAGCTGTCATAGACAAGAGGACAAGACGCTGAACTGACTTCTTACCTATATTTACTGGATACAAGTAAACACACCCTGCACACACTCATCGGCTCGTCGACTGACTTATTTACAAGAAACCTTTGAACCAATTTCTGAAAAACACAATATTTGAAGTGGGGGCTTTGTGTGGAACTCTTTGAGGTGAAACTGTTAAATGAAATCAAAAAAATCGATTAGTCAATCAAATCAGAAATGTTTGCCAACTAAGAATTTCGGTAATGGAGGACGGACCCAGTATACACAAAGAAAGGACTTCAACAACAACGTCGTCATGTTACAATGTGAGGAGCACACCGAGTCATGCAGGTCAATGTGGCCGGTCGGCTTCCAAAACATCACCTGTGATTGTCCGCCGTCAGCCTGGCTAATGAGCATCGAAAACCAGTGACATCATAACCTACGCCCCAAGTGAACACATTTGTGTCTTTCTGTCTGTCTGTCTTTTTCTTAGAAACATCTATCATTGATAGCTAAAATGAATGTTTGCCCATGCAAGAAAGCGTATAAGAAAGTAAATCATTATTCCTGTGTAGCCGTGAATACAGACCATTTGCACCAGGCACTAATAGAACACATGAAAGCGGGGATTAGCTGTCCCAATGGGTATAAATAAAATTGGATGAATAGATGAATGGAGTCAAAGCGACAGGAACAGATGTCGGGAGAAATGCTGACTGTGCTCTATGTGAATGCGGGTTTATAACTGGAGGTAGGATCGTCCTACGGGGTGTGAGAGACACTTTGGGTCCCAAAGGGTCAGTTGGTCAGAGGGTCAACAAAGCAATGAAACCAGGAGTAACATCAACATTAAGCTGTGAAACCGTACCAGCTGTCCAACATATATTCACACTGCCCTGTTGTTTATATGCACTCAACAGGTTGTTCCATTTTAAGGGATTACGATTTGGCTCTCGGATAATAGGTTTGTCAATGCGCACCTTCAGTTTCCTTTTCAAGCGGAAATTCCAAAAACGGCACGGTTTAAATTTGCAAGTTCCCATGTAAGGTGTTTAAAATACACCAGAACGCATATAGAATCCTGTCAGCACAACAAACACTGAAATAGAAATGGATCAAGTTTTTCATCACAACTTGGCAAAGAGAAAGGAGGCAGACGAAAGATAATGTGAATAAATTCAAATTGAGAATCTTTATATGTATCAATAGAAGCAATTAGATGATGGACAGTTGTTTTAGTTCATCAATGTAAAAGAATACCTGTGGAGGGTTTTTCCCAAAATGGAATTAGCCTGGAACGAAGCCCTGTATCTGGGCAAAATACATTCATATTCCATGGAAAAGCAAAAATAGTAAATCTGTAAATGTCCTATAGAAGAATGCTTAAGTTACATAACGTTTGGTTGTAACACAATAGAAACATGACACTTTGATTGGCCAAACACTCCTTTCAAATCGACCACAATGCAAACCAGAGCACCACTTTCAAGCTCTTCTCAACCACAAGAAACTATTTACCAACCATCCAAGTTGCTAACAAAAAGTGGCTCACCTTGTTATTTATTTCTGGCAGCATGCTGTTCGTTATCAGTGGCAGTCTCTACACAATCCACACACGGATAGAGAGTTTATAAAATCCAACGAAGACACATCGTATCCGACCCCGCCAGTCCAGCCTCACGACCAAGACGCGCTTTCCACAACTTCGGCACCAGTACTGAATCAACGCTGACGAGTGCAATCCCGAGGACCGATCAGTTCCACGGACCCCGAAAGCTGCCCGGTTTTACGCGCACGGTGCAGGCGCGCTGTCGTCAGAGATCCGATTAGCGAGCGAGCCGCGCGCGTGAGGCTCTCTGCGCCTTGGCACGTTCCGCTAAGGCACCGGCGCAGACCACCTGTTGAGCTTTCCGCCGCTGACAGCTGGAGATTTATCGATATAGATCCGTTTTATATGCGTCCGCTCTCATCCACCCACTCACCATGCTGTGTGACTGATGCGCTGTGCGACACCGACGCTTTTTGCAGGCGAGTGTTCCTACCGACGCGCGCACGGCGTGGTCAACGCTTATTTACCTAATGGGCCTCTGTGACAAGAAATGACGGTTTCACTCGTTTCCAGCTGCTTTTCGCTTATTTCAGAGGTCTTAACTCTGGAACGAGCAGCGATTGCAAAATATGAGAGGCCTCTTCCTGTGTCGAGTTTCAGGTCTGGGGCCCTGAAAATAAATTCCCAACATGCAATAATATGTTTTGGAAACATATACTTTTTCCTGAAAGTGAAATCTGTTCATAATTGGTGTACAAGCGCAAACACAGTCAATGGCCACCAATCCATCAACTGTCAGAAACAAATGAAGGACCCCGTCTTTGTCCTTTTTGAGACTGAACTCGTGCGGCCAAGAGCTTATCTGTTTTTTCTCAGAGCTAAAACTTGTAACCAGAGAACAGACACTGCACGTTTGTGTTGATGCCACGATGCATGCGTTTAAATGACCAGTCCTCACTGCACGAAACTCCTCCATTGTGCAATGCAACTTGGAGCCCAGAACAAGTAATATGATGATGATAGCAGCAGGGGCCACTTCATCCGCCTCAAGACAGAACGAGAAGCCATTGAGGAAGCTGCACTCTCCTAATCAATTGCCCGATGCCCTAATATTCTGTTATGTTTAAGGAACTTAGTTGTAGAAACATCACACATTATCACGGTTAAATCAGTTTAGACGCACGTTGCATGCAAGAACTGACACACAAATTCAGGACTCATGCTGTGATCGGCCCCTGCTGGTGGAGTGGCGCTTCAGGGGAAATAGAAGGAGGAGGAAGACAGGGGCTACTCCAAGAGGCGGGAGGCTTCTTTACATCTGGACTGATTATTAGTGATAAGGGTCGCAGCTGGAGACCTTCGTCTCATACAACCGACAACCGGAGTCCATGTATGCTGTTTTTGTACCAACGCTGCAGCATTATAGCATCTATAAATATCAGAAACTGTTTTTTTTATACTGAGTCCCATTCTATACAAACTCAAGATCAACCCACATTACAACATACTTTACATATTCAGAGGACACAACCACATTCGCTCTCTTCACAGGCGACTCATCCTCAGCCTACCAACAAGCTGTTGCCCTTTTCACCTCGTGGTGTACTCACAGTCAGCTTCTCTTCAATGTCACCAATGCGACACAGTTCATTTTTGACACGCGCATAACATCGCTAGCTATCACAGCACCCTTTTCTTACGACAGTTGGATACCACTCTACTTGTTCTAGAGTTCGACATCAACCTGCACAATGAAATCAGCTTTCATCCTCACGCCACATCCATCCATAAATGCTGCTGACAAAGGCTCGCTGCCATTCGCAAACTAAGGGCCCTCTCAGTCAAACTACACCATCAAGACATCCTCCTGTCACTGACTCCCCTAAACAAGCACCACGCTGATCACCTCTGGCTGCAGATGTGGACAGCTTCTCAGCCATCACTGCCTTCAAAAGGCAGAGGGAATGTGGTAATAGACTTGTGTTGGTTTGATGTTCTTGTTCATTAATGCTCTCAGTGTTCAAAATGTCTTATTCTGAGGACAATTAAGAAATAACCCGGATTCATCATCCAGGTCTGCACTGTTGTACAGTATCTTGTAAATGTATAACATCAAACTACTGAGAAGTCACCCACTGACTATGTTCACGTGGGAGATTCTCTGCTGTGTGCATTTTGTTCCCCGGGTGACCACGCATTGGTGAGCAAAACAATGCAGATACGGTATATATCTCACCATGGCAACAGAAAATAGACGAAACATAAAGAAGGAGGATTGTGAGCAACTCTGAAAATAGAGACTGAACAAGAAATACAAAACAAAGGAGAACGAAAGAAGGAGTGTGTGTGTGGGCACTGCCTCCCAACATACCTCAGGTTGGATTCTCCTTTTCCTGCTCCAGCAGCAGTCATGGAAGAGGCTAAAACCACAGCAGGTAGGCAAGGTCCCGTCTTCGCACATAGCACATCTCCCTCATGCTGCCGCAAACACACCCTGAAGCCAACCTCAGCCTCTAGAGGAGGGCAAGTCACTCCACAGGTCAGAGACGCCCTCAAAAGCCAAATGAAGGACGGTGATGATTCGGATGCCTGGCCTGCATCTCCTCCTGCGTGTGGTCTAGAAAACGGTTGGTGGTGGTGTTCCCCGTGATGGTGATCCCCGTTTCCATTTGACAAAATCGAATTATTCTCGAACTCAACTGAGCTATGATGCTTTGTCGTCTATAGATGTGGATCCGGAAGATGTGACTGACGTCTCAACGCAGAACTTCCTGTGGTTCCCCCTCACTCTGGACTATTTACGGAAGGCTACATTCTGGTCGTTTGAGACCTGGGTGTCCTTTCGCTTTCTTCGTTGCCGCGTTTATCCAAACTACATTTCTTTAGTAGAGAGGTGGGCTGGAGGCAGACGGTGAGAGGAGGCTGTTGCTTTGTGCCGTTGCTATAGTCAGCGAGGGAGTGCTCTCTGTGTTTGCCGCTGCCAGTGACGTATGGATGGAGCTCAACAAGGGAGCCATCCCTGAGCCGGAGATAGAGCAACAGGGGCCTGGCACTTGGCTTCCTGTAAAGGAGGCCTGTGGGATTGCAGTTCCAGTGAGGGAGGGGGTTACAGTAGATACATAAACCCAACATCCTCCCCGGTGACCCACTTGATGGGGCTGTGGAAGTCAGGCAGGGAGGACGTACAGCCCTAATGGGCCTCTGTGCCTTCTCATTTGCCACTGTATCTTGGAGACAACGCCGGAGGGGCTGTCAAACCCCCCCCCCCCTCTTCCTCTTTAACTCCTCCACCGTTCTCTGCTTGCTTTGCTGCTTCCATAAAAACCCTGAGGGACGCCACAGTCTGGCTGACAACTCGTACGTAGGTGAAAGCTTATCCCACCACGCCCATGGCCTCCTGCCTGCTGCTGCACACGGCGGAAGGGAACAGCGGAGTCCACAGCGGGACAGGATACGATGACTGAGTGTGAGCCTTTGCAGGTAGTCATGGGGGGAATGTTGTGATTGCCCCCCTTAATCGTTTCATTAACTCTTTGTGATTATATGATTTAGGGGAGAGTACAAGGTGGGTAAGTGCCAGCTCTCGAGTCTGAAGCTAAAGTGCAATGCTTCATGTTCATGTAAGTGTCATCACACCAAAAGACATATCCTATTAGTGATTACACGTATGTTACACAAATCATGCTGACAAAAATAAACTCCATTCATCACCTGGTTTTGGTGACAAGAAAAATGTGTCTATTTCTGTACCCCGACTCGTCAGGCTACTGTATTTCATTACGGTCCTGTCAGCCATTCTTGAAGCATATATGGCACAGAGTCGTATCTGGATGCTGTACCTCTTTTCTTTCTCAACATCTTTGGGTTTTGTTTTTAATTCTAATTTGCTTTAATGACAGTCCTTTGACTGGCGAATAGCCGTTTGAACCATCAGGCCGGATCTGGATAACCCAGAATATGATTGGACGCCAGATGAGACTTGGTCAAAGAAGGGCCAAATTACCTCCTTTTTGAGGACCTGAACCCCGTGTCTTAGATTTAAGGTGCCTACTTTTAGACCCCCGCTAATCGCTGCCAGGTGCCAGAGGCAAACTGAAACGAGTTGAGCCGCCTGCCAAAACTGACAGTCTCCTTCCATTTGGCCGAGAGGAGTGTGGGTAGCTTGACCTGGCTGGCAGGTGGACTGTGGCATCTGCAGTCTGGAACGGGCAGCAGGTTTCTCAGCAACATATGGGTCAAGTTCCCAGATTGACACGAGTGCATGCACATAGACACTCACAAACACGCAGACAATTAAAGGTTCAACTGGGCCTCAACTGGGTTCAACTACAACCTGTCAATGGATCTGAGTAATAGATATTGCTGTGAATTAACAACGATTTTTCAGGTTCCCATAGTCCTTTCCCAGGTAACAATGAATAGAAATTCTGCAGAAAAAGATCGAAAGGACACTGCTCTTCAGCCCTCGCAGTGTACCTGGAAATCATGGCAGACATTCCTGCATTTACGATGCTGTAGAAGGCTTTGACTTAAAGATGTGCAACAAGACAACCAAATGAATCCATTGGAACCAGCCTTGCTAGCTCAAAGAGAAGGGTGATTAATACGGCTTCAAGATGTCCCTTGACCTCTTATTTAAAGGTATCTGACTGAAAATGGGATCTATACACCCCGAGAGTAGCCATTTACGTTCAGGCCAGCTTTATGGTAAAACCCATGGATTTGAGGTTCCTAAACAGTCTTGAAATTGCATGGTTTGTATGAATGGAAACATGAGTTTCTTACGTATTTAATGCACCCACGTACATTACGTGTATGTGCAATGGTATTATATCTCCATATTTGTCATTTCATTGTAGTGAAATGAAAAAAGGAAACTTCACGTCACCATATAAAATGACCTGCTGTCATCGCAATGATAATCCCAGCTTGATGAAACGTTACAACCACAAACTAGAGACCGAGGGTATTCAGAGGATACGGTGTTACCCTACTTTGAGTTACACAAACATTTGACTGGCAATCTCCCCCTAAAAATCAACTTTGCCTCCCTCAAAAGGAAAACATGATGCGTCACCGGTAAATTGTTGACAGGCCTGAGAACATTTCTGATGTTACCACAAATACTGTGACAATGATATCTGATGAAAAACCAGCACATAAGTGCATTTATAGAACCTCCAATACACTGTTACTAATGCTAAGTCATTACAATCAAGTCCTGAATCTCTTGATTTTTAAAAATCATTATCTATTGAAAGTAGTCAGTAATAAGTGATCTTGTGGGTTTCTTCAAGTTTAAGTTTTGATCAAGTAAATCCATGTGTGTTTGTTTGTGTCTCTGATAAACAGACACAGCTAAGAAAATGGATTGAAGCTCAGACTCAATGAAAACGCAAGAGTCATGTGGAGAGGCTCACTTCACATTGGTGTGTCGAGCAACAGTAACAATCAGCAAGTATTTGATGGTAGCTCGGCTCTGTCAAAGTCTAAATCGGGTGGTGCATCAGTCCCATTCTACGTTTACTGCGTAGCTTCAGTTAGGAACATTCTGTACTGATGCAACTTGTCTATATATATATCTATATCTATATATATATACATAGATATGACTGCTCTGTTTTTAAGTAGAGTGCAACATAAAGTTATCTTTTAATATTACATTACATGTTTTAACTTTATTCATTCTTCTTTCTGAGATGCTTGTCGTTTTTTCTGTCACATACATTTCCAAACTTTCCCCAGAACTTTGAACCACTTCCGCGTATTTGCACGTATGATTGTGTGGGATGGTTGATGGAGGTGGATGTTGACCTACTACTTCATATTTGTGAAAACCGTGCCAGCAAGTTGAGTCCACCTACATGCAGAGTACACATTATACTCTTGTGCTTTATAATTCACGAAACGTCCCTTTATGTCATAAACAAAAAGAGAGCGTCCTGTCCGTCTTCTTTGTCAAACAGGGAGCATAGCCCCAGACTCTCACAACATTTACAAGAATTGGGCCAAAAGCCATTTTCCATGGGCTTGTTTAGCAAGTAGAATTAAAACATTTTTTTTAATCAAACGTGAGTATACAAAATTACTCCTCCACCTTTGAGCCTAATCTAGTGCTACAAACTCCAACCCACTTGACATAATCATCTTAAACACGCTCAATGACTGTTTGTAACTTCTTCTTGACATCCGGTGTGGTATACCCAAAAAGCAAACATTTTAACAGTTATATACAGTTATGTACTCAAATCAATCAGTACAAAAAACTAAATTCTTATACGTTTGCTAGCGCATCATCTCTCCCCCCGAAAAGAGATCCCTAAATATTAAATAAATCAGTACGCCCACAGATAATCAGGCATAACTCTTCTTCAACACCATCATCTATACTTTTCAGTTGAACATAATCATAATTCCTAAACTATGAAGAGCCATACCTCATTAATCACTTTATCATCCAAGATGATCCGCTTCCCATCCCTGGAAGGAGACGCGACCGAGGGCGCCATGTCGGGTTCTGCTTGTGCCTCGGAACCTCGAGACTCTTATTTCAATGAAGCTGATCACCTTAAATATAGACGGCCCACTTGGCAGAGAGCTGAGGCAGGTGTGGCATAAGACAAGTGCATGTGTGTGGGAGATTACTCAAGTTTACCTCCAAAATCCTAAAAGTCGTGTCACAGGTTTCGGTGCGTGCCGCTCTACTGGCGATCGTGCACAGCGGGGGTGCTGACCTGGACTCTGCCCTGCCAGTTCTGAGAACCTGAGGATGGAGCAGTTACACCCGTGCAGCCAAGCCTGCGTGAGTGATGATGGGTCGGCATCTCTGGTGCGACACACCTCGCTGTCAATTGGCTCTGACGTCGCCCACCTCCAGCCAACCCAATTCACCACAGCTCATATTCCACATTTACCTTCAAGACCCCTTCTGTCGTATTACTTTGCTCAAATCTTTTTGCCGTGAGTCAAGGAAAGGCTGTGGCACTCTGCCCTCTGATACCGCCTGCCTGTCTCCTTGCTCTTACAGAGGCAATGGGCAAAGGCGAGCTTTGTCACGCGGGTAAGATGAGCGTTGTCCGCTCCTCTTTTGACCTCATAAGCACTGACTCTCCTGTCACCTTCAACAACAACCTCGCAAGGCGATACGCTTTTGTCGGCACCTGGATACAAAAGACCCAGTGTCCGAGCTCGGCTGACACAGACCACACACTGGCTTCAAAATGTAACAATTAGGGCAAATTGCGGGGATTAATCGGATAACATGTTTGGCAGATGTAGACAATGGCTGTTTCTGGGTGCCAAACACAAGAGGCCCCAGCGTGCATCACCGTTTCACCCAAACACAGTGGAGAGACAGTTTCTCCCTTTAGACTTTAAGGATTTATAATCCAGTTTTTTTTAGCAGCAGCTATTGCTGTAAGGAAAATATGATTATATCTTCGTGTATGACGGAATAAGTGCGCCTAACAGGGTCCTACCCGACGATCTTCTTGTACAACAATACTTGAGACCTCACAACATCATTACACAACGCTGCTCTTGGGCCTCAGGAGACGGAAGGAGTGCCGGCGACGGGGGAGGACGTTGGCCTCCCCGCTGTGGCCGCTCAGCATCGCATGACTCACCGTCAAAGGAAAACAGACGCTTTGTGCAACCAAGTTAACCACTCATTAACAAAACTCCCAGGGTGGCTGTTTACCCAGCATTGTTTAAAAAGTTCAATTAATGTTTATCCAAATTGGGGAGCGTCTCAGTCCAGTTGTCCTCTCTGGAGCACCTGCTCTGCGTGAAAGCCTGCTGCTGTGAAATAGCAGCACAAAGACCAGCCTCGGCGTTGTCAGTAGAAGGCCAAACAAAGCCCAGGCTTTCACAGTCCTGTGTGCACAACCAGTGGGACGGATTACAGTCGTCCACAGCAGGGAGGATGCCGCCAGCCATTACGGTGCATTCACATGTTGAGAAAGCGAACCACAAACCACAAGACAGAGGAGTTTCAGTTGGCAAACATGGTCTTATATTACACACGGGACAACACAATTTTATGCACACGAATGCAGAAGTAAAAACAAACAAAGGGGTTGTTGTTGGATAGCATTATATATGCTATTATCATTTTCTTGGCGACACTGATATCAGCGGGGGTGAGCTCTCTCTCTAAATGGCCACTTTTATTTCAGGGGGTCGGGTGTCAACAAAGGGCAACGCTATGATGAGAAACCCGATCAGGGGCAGGGTTCATCACAATGATGGGGAGGCACACTTCTTATTCCCAGAGGAGTAGAGACTGGAGCAGGTGATCAGGTCTGCTGTCATGAAGAGCACAACGAATGATCAACAGCTGAAGCGGGTTTTGAGTAGATTTGTTAAACGACAAAGAGTTGATATGTTACTATTTCAATTTGATTTGCAAAAAGCATCTTTCGTCTCCAGATTCTCGATGAAGACGTTTTTCCACTGTTTCGTTTGATTGTAAACTGAATGTTGTGGACTTTTGAGAACTTTGGGTTCTGGAAAACTGTGACAGACATTTCCCCTTTTTGACTTTACAGACTACTAATAAATTAATTGGGGAAATAATCAGATTAAAAAAAGGTTCATTCTCCTAAACGAGAATATATACAGTATAAATCCTAACAGATTCAAACGACGCCTCTGACGGAGCTCTTTCCTATTTCGCAATGATGTTCAAAAATGTTGATCCTTCTTATCTTCTCCTAAAGAGAATATATATGCGAGGAGCCTCTTTCAAAGTGCTGGGAGCAAAGCGGATGAAAGGGCCTCGATGGGATTAAGCACTAAAGAGTTTGGAGGACACACTGCAGCACTGCTGGGCAAAGTAGTGTTGCATAGGTTTAATTTTCCCATTTTTTAATGCAGCGTTAGGGAAAATTAATGTACTTTTTGGAATTTAGCAAACTGTTCCATAATTTGTTTTTGCCAACGGGGCCATTATATCCACATTTCTGATGGTTATTTTTCAAGTATAATTGCGTAAACATCTTATAAAAGCACCAATGATCAACCTCACAATAGTATTGTGATATAGTTGAAGGGTCATAACGGTTCATTGTATCTCTAAACAAATAGTATATATTTCACCTCATCTGCCTTTCAGTATAAATAATTATTGACAAATTTAAATAAACATTAAAGAAAGTGTCCTAACTGACGTCTGAGGAGGGAATCGGTCCATTCCAGCATTAACGTGTTATATTCATTGTGGGACTTTCCACGAAGAAGAAATGTCGGGGAGGAGCACTTCAGATACCGTATGTGGCTTCATAATGGCTCAGGATTTGGTCCTTTTGCTCTCCAAACATTTGCCATTAACAGCAGGGAACCTCTCTCAGGGGGCTTAGTGGTGCAGGCCAAGAACATCACAAGGTATGTGATTCTGCTGAGTATTTGCAATTACCCAAATAAAATTTATTTAAAGGCCTGCGGATCAACATGAGGTGTAGGGTTCCTTGGAAGCACTTAAAAACATGGCCCCCCACTGTAAATTATGGTAACATAATCTGTCTGTCCTGTCCAACAAGAAAAAAATAAAGAAATAATACAAGCCACACGACAAGTTAGCTAATCTCTTACCTTTATCAGAAGTGGGAAGGTGCCTTTTCTTGTCTTCAATATCTTTTCCAGCTTATTTTTAGAGCCAATTCTGTCCAGAGGAAAAACCTTAGTTTACTAAAAGAGCACATTCTGCATTTGCATATGAACTAATATTCAGTGATGCTTTACAACAATATATAGACCCATATTTAAACAAACAACAAGACACTTTAATGGGCTTATTCTCCTATTGACAGATCAACAGCTTTTTCCAGCGCTGCAGACCTTTGCATCAAACTACACCGACACCTGCTGGCCACATCGCATCAGCTTTGTCTTAAATTCAGCACATTAAGCTCAGTCTGTTTCATGGAGGTGTCACGTGAGACAGACTGCTGCTTAACTACAAATAAAGTCAAGTGTCTAAACAAGTAGTCGAAAGTAATCCCACGAAGACAGGTCACTTTTGTGAAATGCTCTAAACTTACCCGAGTTTGGCTGACCGTTTAAATCTATAGAAGGGCTTCGGTTTCAAACACTATGGAGCCTGCAAATACATGATGAGAAACAACACAGAAACCCACTGCCCCCACGCACGCACGCACGCACTAACCTTTTTTCTGAGGATTTCTTCGGCGCGCTCATGGTGAAATGAGTCAACAAGGTGGCAGCGATGAAGCGGTCACGCGCAACATGCCTCACAGTGGGGTGTCAACACCAAGAGCCTGGTCGCATAATATAGTTACACTCGGCACACCGAGCACGCGCTCACTGTTTTTCATTATGGCTTATTTGCTTCTTAAAAAAAAAAGAAAAAATTCTGACGCAGTTTTTCATGCAGGCTACCGTGCACGCTAACGTGCGTGCTTGCGTGCGTGCAGTAGAGAGAGAGAGAGAGAGAGAGAGGCATGGGAGAGTGGGGACGACAGAGGGGAGGGACAGACATCCACTGGGCTATAGGTGTTCCTCAGGTGCAGCATTGCATCAAACCACCGGCTAAACGAAGATTCATTAGACTTTGGGAATGCAAACTTTCAGGTGCTTTACTGTGTTATGAAGAGACGAATAAGAAGTCATCTTAAAAAGTTCAATTCTGTTGAAAAAACAGTAAATGTAGATGTTGTGAAATGGGGGACATTGGCGTCCAGTGAGACATACAAAATGAAGGAAATGGAATGGAATGGAGGTTTAATCATATGATACTGTACTGTAAACATGTACGATTAAAAGACTGAATGATTGCAATGGAATATATTTTAAAAATATATTTGCAACTAAAAAGCTGATGAAAACAGCTCAATTAAACACCTGAACAGTGGGAATTTCTTTATAGGGCATTTGTCTAATATAAAAAGAATCTCTCCTAATAACTGAAGTCGTAGCTACTACATACAGAACTGTCGTTAGCACGTTTGATTTAAAGTATCCTCTGCAAACGAATAAGAATACAATCTACTGCACGTTTTCAGGTTGCATCAACAAGCCCGTTATTTGGTGCAGGCCTCTTAATCTAAAATCAGATAATCTAAGGACAGCAATGGGCTCACAGCGTACACCTTTCATAATAGATAATAAAATATGAACCTTTCAACATAAAAGCAAAATAAACAATTCAAAGAGTAACTTTACCTGACTTCTCAATGTTTTTTCATCAGTGTTTCTTACCTGAGATTTAAGATCACTTCCATAAAAACAGAAAAAAGCATCACAAAACTTTTTATTTATTTTTATTTTATTCATTTTATTTCAACAATGTGGTTTATATATATTTCACAAGGCAAAATTGCAGCACCAGTCAAACAACGGCTTTCAGACATCACTCTATCACTCTGTACACATAGAGAATGGTCACGAAGCCTTTTGTTTGACACCTTTCAGCTTATCACGTGACCAGCCTACTCTCCTGTTACTACAAACAGCAATGAAACTGAGCACCATTTGAGTGGACTGAAGCCAGGCATGTTTGAAAATGAGGATCTTTTGACGAGTCTGCATTGCGACAATGAGCAGTGAAAATCAACAGACAGACTGTTATTTGGAAAGTAGGCAGTATTATCAGTGAAAGATATGAAATGTTTCAACAATCATACTGCAAATCTAACCCCAAGATCATTAAAGTATCACATTTTCTTTAAATCTTCCTCTCCCTTTCAAATGAACCACATTTTAATCCTTTATAGAGATGAAATCACACTCTGCATCTATTGGCTTGAACTAATCTACAGTGGTTTCAAAATCCTTTAAAACCGACACTATCCTCACACTCATATGGCACTTATTATTTTATTTGGACTTTGAGTTATATCTTTGAACATTAAACCCTATTTGGATTAGATTAAAAGAAGAGAACCACAGCAGCTGGACTTTTTTTCCATTCTTTTTTTACTGTTTACTGTCTTTAAAACCTTCCAGATTTCAGATCAGGAAATTTGAGCACCATTTTCCTGAGAACAAGAGAAACAAAATGAAAAAACGCGGCCACATGGTCCTGATTTTCCCTGCTGGCCGGCCTTGAAGGTTAGAGAGTGTGTTTGTGAGAATAACAATGAGCTGCGGGGAAGGGGAGGGTTGCAAAGAAATGCCGTGGGTTCCTTAATTCTTTCTAAGGCATACGACGGGCAGCTCCGGTGCACAGCTCCGCTTCACCATCAGCTGCTACATTCCCTCACAGACCACAGACGGGGAGACCAAAAACACTGTGTGAGGACAGGCTGCACTACGGGGCTTTAGAGGGAAGGAGGAGGTAGCCGCTGGAGGTCTGGTAGTGGCGATGAGAGCGGATGGAACAGGACTGGGGCGATGTGTCGGGTTGTGTAGAGGCCGCGGGTGAGGCTGAGGTCGGGCCGATCTGAGGGCAGAGCAGAAAACATCGGGCTCTGTTTAAAAAGAAGCAAAGACGCAAAAAAAAAAGAAAAAAAAGAGGAATATTTATTGCGACTGGAAACATACTTTATCCCAGGTGCTTGTGGTGATTTTTTTCGTAGTCCACTCCGTTGGTGGAACTGGTACCTGTCAGGGAACGAGCCATCAACGGGTCTGCAAGATTGGCGCCGATTTGTGATTCAGTAAATGGTGGAGTTTTCAGGTGGTGCACATTACCTCACTTACCCAAGTAGTCCTTTGAATCCTTGAAGTATTTGTGCCTGAGACGTCCTTCTGTAAAAATTATCACAATATCACAAACATTGGACTTGGAATTGAACTCTGGCTTGAATTGCCATTTTGAGAGGCATTCGTTCATGTACAGAGGGAATCCTTTTTGATGACCAATTTTAGTTTTTTTTAGATTCATTCTAATTGGAGAGACTTGGCTGCTAGCAGCATGTGATGTGCCAAGACACCCCAATGGCAGACTCAAAAAGTCCTGTCCATCTGGGATTTAAAGGAGCACACACTTCCCCATTCAATCAGACAAGCAAGAGTTTAGTTTTAGGGTAAGGATTTAAGATAGGAGACGATGTGTGTCAAATGAATGGATAATTGTCTGATATTAAACTGCTCCTGCCATACCAGAGTTGCCACGTTGCTTGATACACTGTCCCCGGTTTGGGATGCCAGCGGCAGGGTTTCCTGGATTAATGATGTGGCACTCGTAGCCCGTGGGACAATGAAGAGGCTCGTCTCCATCTTCGGTCGTGCTGCAGGCCTCAGCTAGTGGACAGAAAATGTACTGAGCATGAGAAGAAATCCAAAATATTCATTATCACGTTGGTATGTTTTTTTCAGTTTTTTGTTTACTTTTCGTTCCCCAACCTACCATGTCAACCTGCAACAACCCTTCGTTATATCCGTCAAAGAATAGCAGAACGAATAATGTCCAGCTGTGATGAATCTCGTGAATGCATTCATTTAAATTTACAGAGACTAATGGTCTGGTAAATTGGTCTCCATGCCCCTTCTTATTAAGCTGTTTCCCCCTTTTTGGTCATCGACACCAGATGTCGAGCTGTACTAAAAAACAAGCCAAAACGCTCAAAGGCAGGATTGCGGTGGAATCGACAATTTCAGATACGTGATTTGTGTTTCTTTTTCATCTGGTGCTGCAAGCGTTTCCTCTGACATCAGCAACTCGGGTGTTTGTTGTGTGCACTCACCCTGCAGAACCTCCTCCGGGCCATCTAACAGCCAGCCGTTGCCCCCCAACCACCGAGGCTTGGGCTGCACCAGCCAGTCCAACACTGTTCAGAACACGCACAGACCCCGTTCTTATTGAAGGGTTATCAAGAGAACAACAAACACACGACTCATTGCTCAAACACCACTGTGTGTGACTCTCTGGTGGTCCCGCTGACCTGGTGGAGGCTGGACCGACTCCAGGCAGGCGTAGATGCATCCGTTGTAGCAGCAGCGTTTATGGCGCTCACACTCCGAGTCCGAGCGGCAGCCCGGCACCTCGCAGGCTCTCTCTGGCAGCATCTGGGGTGGCGGCGGACACCTGTCGTTCTTCTGCTGCTGCGTGGACTGGGGGTGGTTGGGGTACTCGTAGTCCTGGAGGACAAATTCAACGAGTTCATGAGAATGCATATGTGGTTGGATCAAAAAGCTGTTTTTTTGGCATTTATTTAAAAAGCAGCATGGCTGAGAATGACTCCTGACGAGTCATTTAGAGCAGTGGTTCTCAACTGGTCTGGCTCAGGGACCCACCATCACCCCTTAATGACAAGCCGCGACCCAAATCGAGTTCATAAGCTGAATTTAATATTTTATATTCAGAATGGTTTGACCCAACCTGGCACACGCTGCTGAAAACATGGAAAGACGAGCCCAAAAAAACGACACTCCGCTGCATTAAAAAAGTCCCTTCAAAATAAATAAATACATTTTTTTGTGATTTATTTTTTTTTATTCAAATTTTTATTTTCCCATGCAGTGGGTCGTGACCCACCAGTTGCGATACACTGAGAGAGGCACTGGACGCTGTGTGTGCTTGAAAACGTCATAGAGTTACACTCTCTAGCCACTAGAGGGCAGTAATAGATCTGAGTGATTACTTTTCAGCACAGCAGTTTTGTCCTGCGTGCTAAAGTCTCGAGGATGTGACTCACTGTGCCATCAAATGCTTCTCTGGTGTTTCTCCGAGGGAAAAGTAGGCCACGGGACTCTGAGCCAAGCGGAGACACCTTTCACACACTTTGACGGCTTTGGCACCGTTAAGTGCAGGCCCTCATGCTTCCAGCGTTGCTGGGAACATCTACACGAATTCTTTGCAGAGGATAGATTAACGAGATCCGTTCCACAGCCACGGTGTCTGGGGTTTAATAGCTGTGTCTCACTAACCTGCTGCTCTTCATTTATTCCTTTTTTGAACACATCTAGGACAGAAATTATATGTATGTGGTCACAAATAGTTTTGTGCCACAGCACAAGCATCCATTCCTTGTTCGTTGTCCTGTACACAAGTGGAATATTAAAACAAAATCCTTATGTTGTTGACTAAACAGTAACTCACATACTTTCTCAAACACGGGCTTTGCTTTTAATTCATCTGGTTCATTCCACTCCTTTCTTCACCATAAATAGCAATTACCAACATTGTGCCCAACTAACATAACTTCTATCGATGCCACAGCGACCTTTGAACTTTTTGCCCTTCGGCGGACGCGCAGTTATTTTGCTGGTTGGATATCAAATCCTTTGTGCTATAATCAAAGGTAATTCTTGCAGAGTTGTCTGTCATAACAACTCGTGCTATGTCAAGGAAGCACAACCAGTGTCGTAGTTTTTCTGCATATACTGTGTGTCTTTTGCAATTTCTTTGACTTCCAGTGCACTTAATTTGATACGTGTGAGAGAAAGGGAGAGAGAGAGAGAGAGAGAGAGAGAGAGAGAATGGGTGTACTAGATTAGCAATTAGATAATCGGCTTGTGGGTGGCACACGGTCATTAAACCGGTGCTGTTTGTTTGGCAGGCCTACCGAACACTCCCACAAACCAACGGGAAAAACAAAAGCAAGTGTTTGGCGTAGATGGAGGGATCACACACACTGTACGGCCGTTCACTTTAGACCCGCGTTAATTCGTTGTGGCAGCTGAGAGCTTAGTGGTTGGATGGTTTTGGAGGGGTCGGCCGGGGGGGGGGGGGGGGGGCTTCACACCACGAGAGAGACGGAGGGAACAATGCAGTCCGAGCTTGTAAGCGTTACGCCGAGGTCCTGCACATTACAGGAAGCAGTCAGAGGTTGGATTGTACATCCCTTGAGGAGCTGGGTTTCAAATTTCAAATGTTTTGGGGGAAAGTGGCCGAAATGTAGTTTATTAGTAGCTGTGAGTGAGTCGTACTGCTCTCTTCAGCATTGTTGCAACAGGCAGCTGGTTTTGATCTGAAGAACTTGCTGTGACGAAGTTATTAATAAACAAGTTCACACAGTAGAGCGTTTAGCAGAGACAGATTATTTTCTCAGGAGTTGGTGGAGACCCAATGAGAGGTCAAATTAAAGTAAAATATTGGACTTCCAATCATCAGGTGACAGGAAACACAACCCCAATGAACCATTTGCTATTTTAAATGATTAAATGATTCCTCAACTTTCCACGGTACTCAAATCTGCACTTTGTTTGCAGAGTGAAGGAAGTTCTTCACATATTCGAACTAGAGTTGCTGAGAATTTCCTTTCAGTTGCTTGAGATGATATGATGTGGAAAATCTCCCTGCTGCCAAACAAAAGGAATGTCTGGCATATCAGAGGCACAGTGTGTGTATGCCTGTGTGTGTGTGCACAGTGCTTATGGCATTCAACTGTGATCTGTAGAAACACTGTTTGCTCTCTCAACTTTATGTGAGGATAAGGTGGTTGCAACTTTTGCGCTGCCCCAAGTGGCCAAAAGAATAATAATCTGGAAGACCTTAGTAAGCGATTGGCTACAGTTGATGCCGTACGGTCGCAGAGTCTCGGGATCTTGGTTGCATGTACTACTTGGCACCCAAATGCAGAAGTCATGTTGAGAGCAGTGTCAAAATCTAAACCATGACATTTTACAGCTGCTTCTCCATAAAAAAAACACTGTAAACTACACGGCTTTCAAACTCGTCATTCATGGCTCTGAGAAGATAAGTGGAGCCAAAGTGGTTCATAATGTCGTCTTGTGCGATCAAATCTGTGAATGAACCCTACAAAGTCCCTACAAAGTCTGCGATTGGACAACGACACAATGACTGGCCTTAATCTCCCTGTCTCATATCCGATCTGTCCCTAAAGACTCTCCAAATGTGTCCTACAAAAGGTCAAGTGTGCCCTTCCTGTTAATGTGACCGTGTGCGTAAAGCGTGAGTATCCTTGTACACACGTATGTGTAGTTTTTCTGTTTGCCTACTTTTTGGCTGTTAGTCAGCTCTTACTGTAACTGCTTCTTACGCCTGAAGGGCTGCCCGGCTTTACGTCGTCAGATCTTCTGTACAATCCAGCGCACATCTCTTTGATGTTCCACAATGGTTATTTAGTGTACACTCCTGGCTGCTATGCTGCTCTCCAGTAGACACTGGCAGCGGGCCCCTGTGGGATGTTCATGTTTATCTGTGGGCATTCTTCCCCCTCTCTGTCTGTCGCAGTCATTCTGAAACTCTCTGTGCTTCCCCCCCCCCCTCTCTTTTTAGTGCTCTTGCTCTGTGGTTTTATGGGGAGTTGCACTGGAGACCCTGTCTGGCTCCCTGGTTGTTCTGAGATCCGGCCGTTCATGCTTCCACGCAGATATCTTGGACTGATACTGAGATTTTCGGTTTCCTGTGCTTTAGGCACACAGAGACAGGCGTACTCCCAGAAACACACTTAATCGTTGCATATACACTACTGCAGGGTCGAAGCTGCGCACATATTTGCATCAACAAGGAAAAAACTGTGTTATTTTAAGATAAGTGTCAACTTAAATGTGCCACACCTCCAATATCTTCTACTGGATTAAGTAGCACACGGCCCACATCTGGCTATCTCTTGGGATGTCAGGACTTATTTCCTATTTCTATTTCAATAGACAAACATAATGTACAGGTAGATAGAACAACAGTAAGCTCAACTGTGAGGGAAACAGCCTGTAAATTATTGAGAAAGGAGCGTTTCACTGAGTGACAGGGTCGACATGCTGATATAAAAACTGGTGGATTGACCAACAGAATGAACCCCTATGAGGTGTGGTACATGCGACAGGATGGAGCTGAACCAACCATGAATGCAGCCAATCAGTGGTGGGAAAACAGGGTCAGTCAAAGCCTGAAGGCAGCAGGGACGACACGTATAGAGATTTTCCCTGAATTCATCTGTTACTCCACTGTTATGTTTGCAATACAAACGTATTTCATTAACATTCAGTGAGCAGTGTTATTGGGAAGAATGAATCTGTGTTCTCACTAAGACACAGATTTGCGATGAATCTTCCCTCGGTTGTAGATTTATCGTCGCTGTTGCCACACAAAAGGAACGTCCGGGACGTCAGAGGAGCGACAAGGTGAGAAAGGGGAAGAGGCAGTGGATGTTGGGATGTGATGGTCTGGTTTGGGCGTATGGGAGCCTACTGAGAGGCAATATACTCCAGTGTTAGTCCAATAATACGCTTGTGCTCAGCACACTCACATCATCTGACCGAGATTAGTCCTGCTCAGAGCCATTCACACCAGTTTGAGTGGTAAGATGGATAACTGACTACAAATAACGCATTACAGAGAGCCACAAACTGTGAACATCACAACAATTTGCTTAAATTGAAATCAAATTGAAGAAAATCTCACCATTAGAAGATTTTGCCTTTTTAAATGCCACTATGACCTTAAAACAGCCAATACTAGCCAGGGCTGTACTGCATTTGTCATGCATTCCCAGGACGTGCTGAAGAATTCAAATAAATTCCTTGCGTTCAGCAGTAAATGTGTCCGTGCAGTCACAGTTAAAAAAGCAAGAGTCAGGGTGCAGTGTATCAGCACTTACTACACATGTAATTGTGTAATTATATTTGATAATTGCCGCTTCTCAACCATTGCGATCAAAACAACACTTTTCATCCCCTTTCAACCCAGCGCAAGACCTGAACACCTTGGTTTATTCCTATTTGATGGCGTCAGGGAATGTTACATAGCGTGGACATTTTGTCATAGCCTCCAAACCAGCGAACCAGCGGTCTGAACCGGTTTAGTTTTACGTAGCTGCCCAGGGCCGAGTAAAAGTAAAAAGTAGGCTGTACGTGGTCCCGGGCCTCTGCAAGGCCCCTGTTTAAATAGCAGGTGCCGTCAGACTGGTTCACATCAAATCCATTCAAACTGTAAAGATGTAAGATGGTAGCCTCAGACTCTGTGCTCACCGACATGCCCAGGCAGGTGTCGGAGACAGACTGTGTTGTGGCTATATGAGACTAAATAATCTGTGTGGGGGTGTGTGCTACTTGTGCTGCCTACTAGGCATCAAACGGGCTTCTCTGGGTTGTAATACCCTCTCACGTTTTACATCACATGTATTATTGAGCAATATTGATCAAAATAAAGAGGAAATTCTGAAAGCGCTACTGGTGACCTTTTAACCTTCGGGAAGGTCTAGATGAGAGAGCAAAGAGGACATGACTTTGCTCCTTAAGACGATTGGACCCAGAAGTCAAACAAACATCTTCAAAAAAAACTCCTTTTTTATGACGTGCAAATTACAGATCTCTGCATGTGATAATTGAAATATAAAAATAAAATCTACATAGGGGAATTTTTTTACGCATCATATTTGAAAATAACACAATCGGGTGATCATAAGGGAGTCAGCCTCCTGGTGGCCTTGAGTTTGTTTAACATTTTTACCAATTTTCCTTTCAAGACCCACTGACTACTTCGCAGCAGCAGTGCCTACGTAAAATTCTCGGTGACTATAATTTGTCTTTCCTCACGGCCCCGATGTTATGAATGAGGCAGAGGCCGTGTGTGTTTGCTTGCGTGTGGGGGAGGTGGTTGAAAAAAAAAATTAAAGATTTGGGCGATTGAGAGATGAAAAGGTTCAGAGGGAAAGAGACAGACTCCTCCTGCACAGCCGTCTCAGCATGTTCCAATTACAGCCGCTTTGAAGCAGAGTCAAGCAAGACGGTGCTCTCGGCCCATCCTGGGAGGAGATGAGAGGAAGAGATTTAGAGGAGAAAAAAGGGGGCTGGTGTGGGAATGGTGCGAAGGGGAAGGAGAAAGCAGGGGCAGAAGGAGGCGGAAAGGGTGACTGTCTGATTCGTGCGACTGAGAGAAAAGGGCCAACGAGGGCACAAACCAGCTAGAAAGTGAGAACATTGACGCGAGGGAGCGAAAGAGAAAGAGACGGAGGCACGCTACAGTGAGCCTTTGTTAGAGATGATCAATCAGCTACACTGAGTTGAGTTAACAAGCAGGGGCCCAGTCTGCAAGCTCAGTTCCTGCCCTAATAATTCACTCCACACACACACACACACACACACGCACACACACACACACACAATGACAAAAGTTGTACATTGTGTGTGCCCCTCAGTTACTCATATGGAAACACAAAAATCCGCAACTTATTCCAACCTGTTGCACACTTTACTTTCTGCTCCTCGTGAAAACGTGTATTTTCCAGACTTCCATATCAGAGCGCGTCTGTTACTGTGTCTTCTGTTTCTACTCAAAGCAATATTGCAAAGCAGTAAAAACCAATGTAGCAAACCTAGCAAATAAAAATACATACAACAAGAAATAATCCTTTTCTCAAAGGGCTAATAGCATTTTTTTTAATTGTGCAACATAAGTGTGTTACAGATCTGTGCAGCAAATAGTGGCACAGCCCTCAGCCGGTTAGCTTTTTGTAGGTCTAGTGGTGAGGTATTCCGTTTATGAAGCCAGAGTCTGTCAAAAAGGTTTGAAACGGGGAAAAGTCAGTAGGTTTTAAGTCCAAACATAACACAAAGCAGCAGTTTTTTAATCCACTCAAAAAGAAGAAAGAAATGTAAGAACACCCAGTTTGTGTTGTGGATGTCACTACTCCCAAGAAATACTCCGGCACACAGCCCCTTGCCAGACATGTGTTTTAATACTTTATATGTGTTGCGCTAAAGTGACGTCATGAGTGAATTTGTGAGCTTTGGAGACGCTGCTGGCAGGTGGTAGAGTAATTTAACCCTTCAGTCAGCTGTTTCTGATCTTCTGGTGTAGCTCGACAGGTCCCTCTGATCGTTAAACTATTCTTTTAATCCCAACACTTTGTTACAATTGATTTAATTCCCAGCAATTCCCTTTCAACTAGAGCACGCATGACATGCCAACGTGAACCCGTCTCACCTCTGTCACGGAACTGCGCTCAGCGTGTTACAGAATTGCGCAACACAGCTGGATTTGTGCCGCAACGCTGTGCGCTTTTCTCCACTTTGGAGTATATTCCGAAAAGCAGCGAAGATATATTTTTTCAAAAGTGAGGTTAGCATCCCAAACCTTATGGTTGAGTCCTCTTTTCCTGACTCTCCTGCTGTCACTTCCTGTGGACAGCAGCAGCAGGGACAGCAGCAGCAGCAGCGCAGAGCCCGACATGGTGTGCGTCCTGCTCCCCGACTCCAAACTCCGTCCGTCCGCGTCCCCCGGCTCGTCCTTCTTCCAAAGCGTGTCCTTTACGCGTCCCCGGTGCCCCTTTCCAGCTGAAGCAATAACTTTGTGCAGCCAGAGATTACACAAGCCCCCCCCCCCCCTCCCTCTCTCTCTCTCTCTCTCTCTCTCTCTCTCTCTTCCTCCGCCTTAGGGAAAGTGCAGGGCTGAACGACACGGGAGAGGGAAGGAAGGGGGGTGGGGGGTGCAAAGCACCGAGGGGATGAATGGGGGCGGCGTAGGGATGACGCGAAGGAAGGAGCAATAGTTCGTGGAGGCAGCTGGGCATCGGTCGCTCAGAGCTGCAACTGTCTGCCGGCACAACGTGCGCACATGTCTGTGGGGTCCAGGAGGGGAGGGGTGAGAGAGGGGAGGGGAGGGGAGGGGAGAGCATCACACGGGGCAGTGTGTGAGCGAGACCTCCCCCTTGCCCCCTTGTTGCATCTCGTTGCGCATCTGGTGGACCCTACGCGAGTTAGACAGAGTGGTGTCCGTGGTCGGTCAGGCGCATGCGCGGCTTGGCTTCACGTTGTTCTGCTTGCGTGCGCTGTTGCGGGAGGACGGATACACGGATGTGTCAAGTGTGGGGTTTGACAAAAGGGGGGAAAAAAACAAACTTGTTGAATGATGGCTCACAGTTGAAGCAGTAATTGTAAGTATTAACTGTAGTATTAACTGTCCAACATCCGTGTTCACATTCCGGACTTTTCTTAAAGACAGGACACGCGTTATTTATATGACAGAGTGGCAGGGGACAGTTGTGTATGAATGTGTCCGTGTGTGTACAATCCTTTCTGTATAATATATATATCTGGAATGTTGGGCTTGTGTGTCATTGACCTATACACATGAAGGCATGTGGTGTATTGCAGAGAAAGGGCCTCTCTGCCTTTTTTTTTTCACAACTCTCTCCCTCTTGCAACTAGGACACCCCCCCCCCCCCCCCCACACACACACACATCTTTCTCCCCATCCCCTCCCCTCACTCCATTCTCAGTGTCTTGCCCTGAAAGGGAGAAAGAATGCTAAGCCTGCACAAATCTCAGTCATTATTAGTTTTACAGGAGCAGCGCTCATGTCATTGGGAGGCCCACGGCTTCCGTTACACAAAAGACAGAGTAAATAGTTAAGAGTGGGAGGGAAAACAGGGAGATAACAGAACATGGAGCTCGATAGAGTGGAGGAGACAAGGGGTTTGCGCTGTTCCTGTCAAGCTTCAATTCTTGCATGCAAAATAATACATTTTAATTTGAAACTATTATATATATATATAATATTTATTCATATTTACCACTAAGTAGTTTTGACTGAGATCAACAGCAGCAGACGTCTCCTTTAACCCCCGACTGCTGATTCTGCCGGCTGACACTACAGATCTTATGAGCTTTGGCTGTTTAGCAAAGTGTTCCGATTTCATGTTCCTCCTAACAGGAGGCAACAAACATAGAAAATGGATTCAAACTAGTTATAACATTTATTCACAGGTGCCAAAACGTTTTTAGGATTTGAGAAGCATCTGGCATGGTGGAGCGGAATGAAATTGTCTGGAATAAAAACAATACTGAGCTCTGTGTTGTATCATCTTGTCATGGTTGTATATAATTGTACCGCACCCTGAGCTGTCTGCAGTTCTTCCGCAATGAATTGGGGAAAGCTCCTTCAGCACCCTAATATTCCCTTTCTCACATACATCTCTCACATCCAGCCTTCCTCCATACTGGAATGTAAACACAAATATTGAACAGACTAAGAGGTGCAGCATCACATAATCCGGCCTTTGAGTATAACAACTTTAAGTGCACACACACACACACACACACACAGTGCTCAAATGAAACTCATACATACAAAAGGTACGCATAACGACTCCCACATTCAGTCTGGACACAGTATTCATTTTGTGCAGTTGTTCATGGTGGTAAAATATTAAATAAATAACATAACTGAGAACGAAGGGAAAGGAACACGTCAGAGATAACGTCTGCCGAATGTGAAAGGGATTTGAGATGGAGTCTTCACTCAGAAGACAGAAACTCCTCTCACCTGACAGGCGCTGGCTGATTGCAGCTATTTCTGCAGGGCGGAGTGTCTCAAGGGGCTTCACATCACCTCTGCTCAGTGATGGTCAAGATTCATTTCAGTCTGATTCTGGGTTTGATGGGTCTGGGACGGGTCCTGTCTGGGCCGCTCCTCTGCCACACAGGGAGAATGATTTTATACAAGGCGAATGGGAAAATGCGTGGCATGTGTTTCAAAATGAGGTCCAGCTCGTGCATCCGGGTGGAGTTGTTGACTTCGGCAAAAGTGCTAAAAGGATGCTGTCATTGCCTGCGTACCCGAAAACGTCTACAAAGATGCAACGTGTTTGCATTTAATACAATTAGAGGTGCAAACATCTGGGATTGGACTCGTACTTGCTTCTGTTACTCACCAGATTTCTGACGGAAGTTGGATTTTGCGAAGGAAACAGACGGAAATGAATTAATGGCTATTGTGAAACATCCTATCGCCACGCTACAGCTTCCATTTTCATTTCCACTCAGTTTTTTTTTCTAACTATTTTGACACAGGATTTGTCGCAGTCCATTTGAAGTAACTGCTATCAACCGTCATTTTTGTGCTAAAGGACAGTGTTAGTGACTGTCAGATGCTCAGCATTATCACTTATTAGCTATCAGAATAAAGGAAGCTAATACGGGGAAAATGGCATTCATCATATTATTGCACTTTTAGTGTGTATTTGCACGCTTCTCCGGTGGTTCGCTCTTGTGTCGGTGTGCTGAGGCCTGAAAGGAAGCCGGTCAAAGCCATTCATCACAAATTGGGGCTGTCAGTGGGTGTCAGGGACCGGCCCTTAAGGGGTCAAGGGTCAGCTGTGGTTGTTTGGTACAAAATAGCTGCTTTGGTGCGTTTTACTGTCTCCATTCAACAAAAAAAATTCAGCTGCTTCCCGTAATTGGTTTTAAAGGGTGCCTGATGTGATTTGAACCTCCAGCAGCTAAGCAGAAGAATCTCTAACTTAATGATTTTGAAGTTTGTGATGGGATGTGTGTTTGTATTCATTATTCAGTTTGAGTCTTAGTGATGTGGTAAAACCCAAAGAACACAGTATGGAAACTCAAAGACAACACTGTCTTGTGGATTCATTTGACAGAAGACACAATCTGCTCCACTGTTTTATCCAGCAGAGAATGCAGGCAGGAGGAAAAGCAGACAACTGACCATGAAGACCAAACATCTGCCTTGTTGTGTACTGCTTTTGCTTGGGCTCATTTAATTGTGTTGTGTTGTAAACGTGTATGAAGAACCATGCTTACTAAATTGCCAAGTTGAACTTGGACTGGGGAACCAATCAAAATAGAGAAAATGAAAAGGCATCCAGTCTGTGGAAGAATTATTCCTGTATAATTCATTGGAAAGGTTTTGCAGACTGAGAGCTGTGGATTGGGGATATTTTGGCTTTTACAAATATAAAGCTAAAGCTTTTCAATCTAGGAAATCCACTTAAAAAAACAAGGTTTCTTAAGATGAGGATGCCCTCAGGAAATGTCACTTCAGCAACAAGAAAAATGACTCATGCAACTGTCCATTCCCTCCTTGTGTTGAGGTGTGTGCTCCCCCTGATTCTCATTCCCAGCATGTCTGTCCCATTTCTTCTAATCCTCGAGTCATGACCGATCTTAACTGCTTCCTCTTCTTCATGATTTTTTCGTTCCTTTTTCGTTATCTTTCACCCTCTGTTGGTCCGAACTGGCAGAAAGTCTGATGGTGCTCAACTGCCGGTGAGGGTTTCTTATTCAGTAAGTCCTTCTTTTCTGTCATTCCGCTCGCTTTTTTTCAGCTTCAGCATGCCTCCTTTTTCTGTCCCCTTTTGTGCGCCTCCTTGGTTTTAAGTTTCTCTCTTCCTTTTGGCCTCTCCCATCTTTCTCCCAGCTGGTTTCTCCTCTTTCCCATGCAGTTATCTTCCCTTTCTGACCTGTCTTTTGCCCCATTTAGGTTTCTTCCTTTTCCTCACCCTTCTACTTCTCCTCTCACCTCCGCCGTTTTCACGTAGCGCTTCCGAAGAGCTTTGAACTCAGGTAGCCGCGCAGCATTCCTCAACATGACCCCTGGGAGCCAGGTCAGCAAAAAAAAAGAGGGAAAAAAAACTATTATTTCAGCTTTCTCTTTGCCGATTCTGAGCCCAGGGGTCCGACTTCAGGGTCAAAGTGACTGGGACGGGCCGAGTGGACTTCAAAGCTCCTCCTGTGTTTTCGCTTTATTAGACTTAATGTTGAAAGGGTCAAATAATGGGATGTATTCATTTATCAGCTCCACAAATCAACAAATATAAATATATCAAATAAAGGATATTCGTCTCCACACAGCCTGTTTTGCTTACTGCAGTATAGAACGTGCTGTGTAGAAAGTGTGTAAATTAGGGTGTTAGCAATAAAAATAAAAATAAATCTCAATCTGTGCACGGAAGCTTTTAGGTTCACTGTATTGAAAATCCTCCTCCTTACCTTTTATAATCAGTGGCCTCTGCATTTGGCTGGCAGTCTGTGTGTGTGCTTTATTTTTGAGTTTCACGTTTCTATGAAACATGAACAACTGTCGTTGTTCGACTCGGGCAGATCAAATGCTTGTGGCATGTTGTGACCAAATGTTTTATTTTCCGTAGTGTACGTATGACAATGAGGGTTTGTAGCTTCTGTCTGTTAGTAGCGGGGGGGGGGGGGGGGGGGGGGGGGGGATTGCAACGTGGAACTCTTTTTGTGTTTCTTACTGCAGAGCGACAAGTTTCTGCAGTTGTTTATTGAGGGCCTGCCGTTGGTTCGCGGTTATGAAAGCTCGTTTTCTTGTTGGTTGCACATACCAAACATTCTGCAGCAGAGGGAGAAAAAGAAGGAAAGCCTTTTCTCTCGGGCTTCAGGCTTCCTTGGGATTGAACTTGAAAGAAAAAACAAACACTGGACTATTTAAAGCTTATTTTGTTGTTTCAATGATGCAAATCAACACTGCCAGTTAATTTACAGATCTGCTTGTGTGTTAATGGGAGCATGCTTCATATATTTTACTTATAGCAGCAAAACGCTCCGTGGTCAGTTTGAGCAGTGATTTATAAAACAACACAGTTCAGTGGTATTTGGTTGTTTGGTGCACATGGAGAATAATATCTGGGCTTATCTGTACTTTTCAGTCCCGCTGTTGACAAGGTTAAAAATACAATATCAGTAGCTTCACACTGGAGGGAGCCACAGTCTCATTTACTCTGCAATCCAGCATCCACTCTTACACGGAGCTACTGCAAAAACAGACAAACACGTTGAATAACAAAGTGTGACTTTACGACAGTATCTGTAACACATCCTGTTGAACCCACTCACACAATTTTTAGAAATTCATGGGACAACAGCTTCTGTCCTGAGTGATGTCACTACAGTTCAGTCCATAAGGTGAGGGAGTTCAATGTTCAACATGAACACCGTACATACATCACCAAAAGAAGAAATGCTGTGGAAAGTTGCTTTTTTAGAAAGACCCTCCCATGCATTAATACAATTTGACCTTTGACCTTTTAAAAACAGACAACTTAAAAATGTAAAATATAAAATTACTTAATTTCCACATTTAGTCCAACTACTAAACAGATAAAATAATGTACATTGCTCAATTGTCAAATGTATGGCCAGCAACTGGTTTGTCAAATATTCAACCTCGTCTGAAACTACAAGAGCAACATGAGTGCTACACCACCAGTGTGCTCTTGTTTAAAGAAAGAGAGAAGTGAAAATACATGAACAAAAGTTCTAAGCTGCCCTGAGGACTGAGAAGTCACCTGCAGAGCTAATCGTATCAGTAATGGTTAAAATAAATCAAGGAGTTTGATCCTCTTGTAAATCTTTTGTTCAGTCCACAGGGGGGTTGTAAAAAGGCTTTAGTTGATTTATCCTTTGTCCGTAATCCAGGTCTCTTCAAAAACGCAACTGATCTGATCTCACCTCCTGCTCCTCTCTGGCTTTGTCCCATCTTCTGCTAATGCATATCAGTGTTTTTGGAAGTTGACCCTTGACCCTTGCGGTTTGTATGATGGAGGAGGAGCAGGAAAATGGCAGACACGATGAGAGAGACTCCTGCCATTAGGAAACCCGTTCCGTAGTCACTCATCTTGTCTATGAAGAATCCTAAAGTGGAAAATGAATTTGAGTGATTTACAGCTTTAACACAGCCCCATTTTAATCATCTTATTTAAATCATCTACAAACATTCTTTGCTGACGCTGATGCAGAACGCCGGCCTAGCACGCCAGCATCACCAATTATCAATTTGTCAATATCATTTTGGCTAAGAGATAAGGAGGAGAGGAGTGCACAAATATACATGTTATCCTCAGGCTGTAATGCCAGCCCTTTCTTCCCATAATTGGAAGGCTTTGATGAATCCTCCACATCCATCAACTCCCTGGTCTTCAAAGTATAGCCCAAGTAATGAACAGTACAGTAAATAAGTAAAGAAATAGCCTGTGTCAGATGGGCCGTGTTAGGTTTTAAATAGAAACCACATTCCCCTTAATTAGCTTTTTGCTTGAGGTCAGCTCCAGCTATTAGCATTAACTTCAAATTGATATTCACGTGTGGTTAGTAATAGAAGGCTTTCAGGAACATTTGAGGTGGAAGGGAAATGGAAATGGTTCTTACAAAATATATCTAAAAAAAAGAAAAGGTACAGAAAAACTCCACAAAATGAATAGCTTCATTTTAACAGAAGAACACTGTGATTGAGCCAAAACAACAGAAATATGCACTTAATATGGAATGTGTCTGCTGATGATTTGTATTAGTATAATCAGAGCAAATGTCATTATCACTTGGCTCTGTAGATCCTCCTCAGATCCCATGAGTAATCTTTCAGCTTATTTTATTGGTTTCATAACCCACAACATTACTATTTAATGATTCACTCTCACCACTCTCATTTTTTTTTTCTGCCACGTCAGCTCACTATTTAGCCAATGTCATCACTTTGGTCACCAGTTCGCTCATCCCTCTCCCTTTGCTGTGCCATTTCCCTCATACAGCTATTGTTGATGTGTTCTGGAGGACACATTGTATGACTTGTGGAAAACATCAACAGAAGTGAAAACCATTGGAGAAGAAACTCCCTTTGAGGGATAAAAAAATCTTCGATAAGCAATCAGCCGTGAAATGAATCATGATGTTATAATTTGTTGCACAGTTGCTCCCTGAATGAAGCTCCAGGTCCTTTTCAATTCAATCCAATCAATAACTGATTAATTGAAAGGTTCTGCTGCATGCCATGAAGGTATGAAAACCTTATTTTTATTGAATAGGCTCACTGGGCTGTGGTTACAATGCAGAATGGTGTGTAAGCATTTCTATTCTGTCCAATTCAATGTGCTGGGAGAATAGGCTGACGGACACCATCATGTTGTATAAAATATTTCAGCTTCTTCCTGAGCTAACAGACATGTCAACAGTATGCAGTATAATTACTTTCCATCTACTCTGTGCAGCTTCTTGTTTATTTCTTGATGACAGCCAGTTCGCATGATGCGAGAGATCACAAGGAAAAAGCTGATATCCGATCCTTTCACATGCAGAGTACGCACTCTGTGTACTTGCAGCCAACCATCAAAGCATCCGCCAACTCACCAGCAATGGGAGGTCCGAGCAGGCCTCCGCTACTGCGTATGAGCATGAAGAAACCCAGCGCGCTTCCAAACCGGTTGACTCCCACAATCTCAGCCAGCACGGTGATGTGGATGGAAACCGTGGCGCCGTACACCAGGCCGTAAACTGCGCTGAAAGCGGCCAGCTGTGAGAACGAGGAGGCCAGCGGGCAGAGGAGTAACACCGTTCCCAGCAGGAACACTGTAGCCGTCAGCTGCCGCTCCTGGTACAGATACGGGAGAAACAAGTGTGCATCGGCTAATTGGCAAGAGGCTGGCTTCATATTCCCTGAAAGGACAGGATTATGGAATCTTCTGACATATCTGATTTTGAAAGTCGTGTTCTCCGTTTTAACTCTTAAACTGAACGTACCGTCTCCACCAATCTCAGGTTTGCCAACCAGCCAAAAAACACCCTTCCAAAAAGGTCCAACGCTGCAGAGATGGACATGAGTGCAGCTGCCTGGTACTCCTCAACACCCTTGCTACGAGCATATGGAACCAGAAACAGAGCCGGGGCGAAGAAACCCAATGCGGCAAAAAAACCAAACATTGAGTAAACCATGAATTGGGGATTGGAGATGAGAGTAAAATCGACGTATTTGAGGACTTTGATCCTTAGATCGGACTTCCTGGTCGACTCCGCATTTGCGCAGCTTGTTTTGCTTTGCTCCGAGTAGTCTTTCGGCGGCCATTGTGGCAAGCCTTCCTCCGCTGTGTTCACCTCACAGGTTGCTTTGAGTGGCCTCAACAGCATCCCGCACACACAGAGGTTAAACTGCAGAGCCCCCAGGATTAGCAAAGCACCCCTCCAGGAGTAGCTGTCAATCAACAGCTGGAACAGTGGTGTGAGGACAAAAGTGAGGATGCACTCCCCAGCACTGGCCACGGCGTTTGCCATCGGACGCCTCCTTTCAAAGTATAAGCCCAGCATGGTGACTGTGGGGGTCCATGTCATTGCATAGCCCAAACCTGCAGCAAAGGAGAACAGTGAAAATCATGTTTGGTCTGCCTGGTTCTGGGTTTGTGTGTGTGTTTGTGTGTGTGTTTGTGTGTGTTTGCTCCAAACCACGCACCATTTAGGAACCCCACTGTTAGGTAGAGTTCAATCAGGTTACGAGCGAAAGCCCCAGAAACGACTCCTACGCTGCATATCAGTCCTCCCATCATCGCTACGGAGCGATGGCTAAAGCGAGCACTCAGAGCGGATGCTACGGGAGCTGCAGAGGGACACACAGGACATTTATTAGTAGTTAGGACATTTAGGGGGATATCATTCTGGGCGAAACAATTGCAGTGTACTTAATGTATACGTCACACCAGTTAAGAGGTCATGTTCCTTTTTATAGCGGAATTAAAAAAGACCTTCCCTTACCTTATATAAATATTTTACCAATATTCTCATTGAAAACACCACAGATCTTTTAAAGTTTTTGTATGAATCCTATTGTATCTTGCTGCTTGGGTACGGTTACATTTGAGGCAGATAATTTAATTTAACCACACACTCAAGTTTGAACTAATCTAAAGTTGAGTTTACTTTTATCTGAAATAAAGATTTGAATATGACTGAAAATTGATGGTTATAAAACAAAAAAACTGATGCTCACGGTGCATATATTCTGATAATTACCCACAACATGAATGGTTGCCACGGCAATGGAGGTAATCCAAGATGTTCCTGTTGCCGTGGTTTCAAAGCTTTGGTGTATCTCAACGTAGAATACACCAAATGCCTTAATGACTCCAAAGGTCAGGCCAAATACCAGGAAGCAGGAGAGCAGAATGAACCAGGCGTGGCCACCATCAGGGGACGCTGCGGGGGCCACGGCTACCCTCGCCTTGGCTGGGGAGTGCATGTTCATGTCTAGGAAGAAAATACATTGAGTTCATTTGTCATGTCTTGGGTATTCATAATAAATCATGAACTTTACATAAGAATTTGTTTGTTTCAAGAATTGTTGCTATACATTTTTAGAATAAAATAAGTACATCAAAGTGTTGATGAGCAACAAGGGAATAAAAAAAAAAACTCAAGAATGTCAGTCAAATTCTATTTCTTTTCAAAAAGTAATGTAACGTGTGTATCCAGGTTCACGGTTCAGTCCCATTTTGAAGTCATCCAAGGGGGACACATCACGCTGAATTAAGCTGCTGCTTGTTTAAATAATATGATGCCCGCAATGTCGCTTCATCGATAAGAAATGCTTACATTTTGAAGTATTTTACAATACCTCCATTTCATACCTACATACATACATGTTATTAAGCATGTGAATTATAACCAGCTATACTTCCAGCAGCATCAATCACAGAGGGGTGAATTGATCATTTCTTTGCCTCTGTGGCTATTTGTGTGCATTTTTATACTATGTATGTGGACTGTACGCATATTCAGATATCAGGATTTCCATATGACGGGTGTTTATACAACACTTTGAGCAATAGCACATTAGAACCATTATAGGGATTATGAAAAATACACAGCACAGACAATAATAACAGTAAGCGTTGAAGCCTCCATAACAACCAGTTTACAGAGGATTTTCAAGCAATTTAATTAAAGACCGCAATTGATTGGACAGAAAGAGCTGCATCCAAATCCGGAACATGACCCCAAAAGCTCACAGCACAAGCCAGGGTGAATCAACACAATACATTTGCACTTTTTCATGGGTTATTGTATATAAAAAGACATTTCTACTGTACCTGCTATGGTCAAAGTGAAGCTATCATGCTGCAGGAAGACTCTCCGGGCTCAGTGCTGATAAATAACCCAAAAGGTACAAGGGTCAAATATGTACATGTCTCTGAGCGTAACTAATACAAAAGGCAAGTTGAGTAAAACATTGACGGTGGATGGTGTAAAATCCAAGGCTGAAGTTATGCATAACACATGTGCGCTTGAGCTGCTAAGCTGCAAAGACATTTGCAACCCACTCTCTCCCTTCCGTAGTGCTGAGACGCTGAAACGAGTGCAGGGCAAAGGTCCATGAACACAGCAACAGAGTCAAGAGCCACAGAGAAAGAATAGATCTATAGAGTACAGAAACATTGTTGTGTTGTTTTGTTATAGAGAATAAATATACAACATGCAATATTCCCATTTACAACATGTTGCAGGATGTCAAATAGGAACCATTGCGTTAGTAATCGTACATTGTGATGCAGAGCTCAATCTACAGGCTCAGACAACCGAGTTAATGCTGTGCATGCATGCGGATACACGGTGGGGCGCCCAGCAAGTCCTTTCATATGTGATGAGCTTCCTCATGTTCACATCCCTCCTGCAGTCTCACACACAGTTCACATGGATCCTCTAAAGATCAGAATGTGTCACAAAACCAACATGCTCTGATAGCAAAATGTTTTGACAACACATTAAACGCAGACATGAGAGTTATTGATATTGAGTATCAAGGATTTCAATACAAAACTACAATTTACATGTTGTCAGCAAAGAGTTGTGATCTTGTTGAGTGTTTTGCTCTCAGTGAGGGAGGAACAAGCAGCTTGGCAGATATTTTTCTAACCATCCATCCATCCATTCATTCATTTATATCACAGACTAATATTTCAGGAATGAAAGGCAGTTAACCAGTTTTCTAATGGTTGTGAGTATGCATGCTTGGATTTGAGATGGCTTCATTATGCCACAAACAGCTCGGACAGATGCTTCATAAATTCCCTTCAACTGCCTCTCAGGGGTCCAGCCTGCCAATAAACTTTTGCAAACTATTAATTCAGCCTATGAACCGCCTCTTTTATGGTTCACCGAGGCTTTGGGTGTCTCAATTCGTTACTGGCGGAAAAGCATTTTTAAAGGCGACAGTTTTGCTTTGGGCTCCTGACTCAGCAGAAAATGGCAAAGACATTTTTTAGGGCAACACAATATTAAAATGAAAGGCGTATTGATCAGATTAGATAGTTATACATTGGATAGCATAGTTATACGTGTACCGCTGAATGTTGTTGATGGAGCACTTAGTTTGGCTGAGGTCTGCTGAAGGTCACTGTTGGCAGCTCTTTTCAGGTATCAGAACTTAGACAGACAGAGGGTGCCTAAAATCAAAAATCAATCTTCTGCATCCGTACAAACACACAGAAAATAATTTTGAAGGGGTCTGATCCGTTACGTAACATCATTAATGACCCCTGCTTTTTCAGAGAATCTTCGGCAATCTGACTTTCAAGGACCCGGCTTGCATTTGGTGCACTCATCGTTGAATTATACTTCCCCTAAGGGTGTTCTACAAACAATTAAAGATTCATGGGCATGGGTGATAAATTATAGATCTATGGTGGGGAAAACTGAGAATGGGAGCGCGGTGGTATAGATGGAGAGGAACGCCCTCTGAATAATGAATATGTGTTGTAGAGGCCTGACATGCTGGCCACAGAGGGACGGACTCCTGGGAAGTCTTCTACACTCGTTTCACGGCATCGGGGCTTCACGTTTGAATTGTTGCTGCAGCAAAGGCAGGTTTGCCTGCCCTAAATGTCATCAAACAAGTCCTGAAGAAATAACATCTCAAGGTCAGTATTCCATTCACATTCTCAGCTCTTTATGAATGCAAGCGCTGTCCATGGTAACCCTGCAGCATGTGAAGAAAATACCACACACTCCAGATGATTAATTCTGCATCTGGGTTGATGCAAAACACCCACATGGGCAGTATTTCCATCAGTCATTGACTTTTTAAAAATGATTTTACTCAATTTAATTTAAAAAAAAAAAGAAAAAGAATAATATCTCTGAGATAATTCACGAGCAATTTCTGAGAAAACATTGCTGACAGAATCTATTCTGTTGTTTATTCGTGATTCAACATTTTGAAAACTTTTTCTTCATGCTATCGATGCAATAAAGCAGAAATACAGTTTACTCTTCAGCTTCTTTTTACTTATGTGTGGAATGAAGAGGTCTTTTGGTGGCACGCTTTTTCTGAGAAAATAGCTTATTTTCCAACCACGGTAGTAGCACGGATGTGGCTCTGTGGGAATGGCAACGTCAGCTGTTTGGAACCATACTGAAACATCTCCACAGCTATTGGATTGATGGCCATAAAAGTCTGGACTGACATGGGAGGATTTTTGTGATGCTCTCGCTTTCCATAGCTCCATCACATCTGTTTCCACTCATTCAAAAGCATTCATGGCCTTCAGAAGATTCATCTAGATGACTTTTGTGATTGTCTGACACGACAGCCCCACCATGACCTGTTGTGTTAATTGAGATGTCGCTACAATTATTGGACTGATTTTTTTGGAAACAGATAGAACATTTGATATTTATAAGATATTTATAATAAATAGAGCATATAGGCTCTTTGAATTGTAGGCCTTACTTTACCAGGGAGTGGTCAGGTCAGTGAGGGATTTCAGATTCGACCATCAGATGGAGCCAGTAGGGAGAGTCATGTGATGCCTTGGAGCAGAAAGGAATTAACGAGGGAGGAGCTGGGCTTGAATGTGCAGCCAATCACACACAACAACAGCACAAGGGACACGCAAGGGGGAATTAGAAGAGCTGAGCTGGAGAAGGAGCAGGAAGAAGCCTCCTGTAAACCAATATTTATGGTCATATGAGACTGGACGAGGGGACTTCTCTATTTACCTACAATTTATACTTTTTTGCACTTTGTAACTGTATTGCTTATTACATCTTTTGATTTTTATATTCTTCTTCTCGTCTCAGAAGGGGAGAGTGAACAGTAGTGATCTTTAATCAGAAGTTCAGAACTCAAAATTAAAAATTACAATGGTTATCAAAATAAACAATATACGTAAATATTTTAGCATACACTAACCAAAGTGAGCATATAACCAAAGCATGATGAAAATACACTTGTGACTGTATATTTTCATCATCATCCACACAACCCATTTGAAGAAATACTGACCTCAAGCTAACATCAGCCAGATTTCAGTTTACAACAAGACAGATCCATGGCGGAAAACATGATATAACTTCTCTGCTTGCTGATGAAACATGAAAATGTCCAGCAGCCACTGACCCATGCGCCCCAGTAATTGTAATAAAAGCTAACAAGCCAGTCAGTGTGTCAGTGTGCGATTGTGCGACGAGCCAAGGTCATTGCAAAAGCCAACGCAGTGGTTCTCATCCAAGGAGGGCGAGTTGGCATCGACTGTCGGCTCTAATTAGTGGTGAAGCCAAAAGTCGGACAAATCAATGTTTGTTACTACTCGTCGCTGTGTGTTTGTCTGCAATAAAAGGTTCACTGATCCAGCAGCCGTCACGCCACACACACACAAACACGCCGCAGTTTGGCGCTTTTGTTCTGGGGGGGCGGGGGGGGGGGGGGGGTATACAATGATTATGCACACATAGCTATCCAGAAACATGGAGAAATGTATGCAGAAATACAAGATGACACACTGATTGTCCTTGGGGTTTAACCAGGAGAATAGCGAGGTAGTGAACTCCCTTCTCTCTGCTTGTTTGATGGCCGCGGAGTTGAGAGAAGTCACTGTGAGCTTATTTTTAGGCTGGCCAGGTTCTGTAAAACTGGGCCCACAGCGCCTTCCCCACTCTGTCTTTCCCGAAAAATGGCTTAGTCAATAATCATTTAAGATTCCACCCTGCTTGGAAACCAAAGCATGTACGACCCCCCCTCCCCCCCCCCCGCCCCCTCCCACACAGCAGCACACACGTCACATCTGCAACACTGGAGCTTGCAGATACCCTTTCATCTATCTCTGCGCTTCCCTCGGCCCCAAAGAATGTTTCCCGCGTCGGCTTTGTTTTTAGCTGAGTGTGAACTATTCTGCAGAACAGGAGAGCGGAGCACACGCGTGTGGATGAGGGGGGGGGGGGCTTCCTCTGGAGGGCCACTGACAGTCAGTTGTTCTGCAGACGCACGCAAACTGAGCCATCACTCGCTTACCTTTTAAATGTTGAAAACCATTCATCTATGGATCAGGCGAGTGCGTCGCTCACCCGTCTTCTCCTTCCCCAAACATTTTTACCAACGCGGCTGACCAGATGCATTAATGCTCTGGTGGAGTGAGGAGGCCACAACTTGAGGTAAAGCTTATATTGCTCCATCACGCCATAAAAATAATAATCTACTTTCTAAAATCAATATCACCTTTCTAAAACGTACGTGAAGCAACGACTTCTCCTCCTTACAGTACCAGCTTCGCTTGTAATGTTTTCGAAATTGTATACAAGATACTGCAAAGCGTGTCTCTGCTTGGGTGTGAGCTGTGGCGTTCGGCCCTCCACCTCCGCCTAAGTACCTCACAGTGGCACACTCCCAGAAAACACAGGTGTGTGTGTGGGCTTTACCCAGGTGACGAGCAACGCAGCCAACTTTTCTGATTGCACGTGGGTCATCCACCGGCCATGTGAAGCTATTAGAGGTGTTTCTGCCTTCACTGGTACATGAATGAAAGTGTGAGGTATAACTCACAGAAAATAGTCTAGAACAAAATGAATGACCTGGAATTTGTTATATATATGTGCATTCCAGCATTTAAAGGAATAGATGGGTGGGACGGTCAACCTAGATCTGTAAAGTTAAGTGTGCAGCTGGAGGTAAATAGCAGGGGAGGGAAACAGCTGCGCCCAGAGACTACTCTGTGAAACCATCAATTGTTTTTTTCTTTTTACATTTCTTCAGCAAATAGGAAACAACACTAGTACACACTAAATAGAAAGCTTGAGCCAGCAAGTGGTCATCTTAGATTAGGATAAAGATCACCCCCCCCCCCCCAAAAAAAAAAAGATTTTTAATAGGGGTAATGGGGAGAATGGAAAAGCATTACCAATATATTTCAGAAAAATAAATTTAAAAAAAACTTTTTTTAGGCGCTACGTGCAAGTCCCTCCTAACACCTTTCTGGAGCGTCACTTTGTTGTCCTACAAAAAACGGTTTGCATCCTTCGTGCAGTGGATGTAATTTAGCGCACGTTCACATCATAGGACGCAATTCACTCTAATTGCCGACGCTTTCGTTACGCACTGAAAGAAAGACTCGGCAATTCTTCTGCGCATAAAAAACATGCAAATACGTTCACAGACGGTTCAACAAACAGCGGTATTTGTTGTGATATTTGTTTTCCCTGGGAGGAAATGCTTCAAAGAATACAGTATGCACAGACAAACTACGTTGCTGGTCCGTCTCACCTGTTGATGTCCAGCTCTGGAGGGAGGTGTGTCAGGATGTTGTTTCGGGGAAGTGTAAAAGTGTTGACAGGTAGATGCGGGAGGGAGGAAGCCTGAGACTCAATTGGTGGGATCCGCTGTCGGAGAATTTCAGCTCTCTTTAGTTTGTTAGCATCCTCCTTTCCTTAAATGTTGGACTAAGATAAAGTTGAAAACCGATGATGAAGCTTTTTCTTGTTTTTATGAAGAGCAGGATAGAGCGTCAGTCTTGATAAACCACATCCAAGCTGGTTGCATTTCTTCAGTCCGCCTCAATCATGCTGAGCACTGATGGAGCACTGATGGAGCACTGATGGAGCACTGATGGAGCACTCAAGCATAGATTGATTATATAATCAAGTGTTGAACAATGGCTCCTGATCTCTGTTCATAAGCAGAGAAACAAGCCAAAGGTCACACAGTGGCAGTCCCCAAGGCAATTTAATGACTCTGAGAAACTATTAATACTAACATAGATGTGTGAATGTCTTAATAAATATCACTATATTCTAATCACTGTGATATATCTTGTCAAATGCACTAAAAGACCCCCTGTAGTGGTGTCTTGTACTTTACTTTAAGGCTTTGGAGGTTTACAGAAACCTCCCTATTTACTGCAGATTCTTACCATTTATGACATTAATATTTTTATATCTTGCATTTTTATGTATAAGATACTTTTAGGTAAAGGAAATATTCCTGATCATCAGCAGAGGTCAAATTTCTGTCTGATTTAGGGGAACCAAATTATGGAATGGTGTCAGTGCCTAAAAAAAATCAAATTACTGTTTTGTATGAGTCAATGTATTCGTTTTGTTCTTTTTGGTTATATTTACAAATCTATATGTGTTTCAATTTGCATTTCCATTGCTTATAAATGAACACAGAGGTTTAATCCAACAGCCCTAAACGATCTCAAGCCATGCTTACTTTTACATGGACACACATGCTCACATACACCCACAACACAATGACTTCATTTATCTTTCTTTCTTTTCCTTCTTTTCCTTTGTTGTCTTACATGCATATCTTGTTTTATGTTTGTAAAATATTTTAATACTATGTAGGTGGAAGCTTCAAATTAGCCCAGTTGGCTTTTTGCTTCTTCCTGCACAGTGATATTCATTATTTCTATATTGTTTGTTTTTTAAGTCTATTTTATTGCTTGAATTGTACAAATAATTGCAAAAATATTTAATTAATAATGTAATTAAATTAGTTACACTGAATCTCTAACAAAGTCTTGTCCACATGTTTTGTCCATGTAATACAACCTGGGACACAGTGTATATATATATATGGAAGATATGCGTAATTGACCTTAAATGAGGTTAAGGTGAAGGAAAGCTTTGTTTGTTTTAGTGAAACGCACATTTGTACATTTGTATCCATGTCGTTGCATGAACATGGTGCAAGTTGAAAATTCAGTCAACTTCCTACTATCTAGCAAGTAGAGTTACACATAAATCACTGACTCATCAGCAGAAAATAAAAAGCATACTCCCACGATAACTGAAATACTGACCTTCCATTCGCCCAGAAAGACAACAAAGTGTCTTTGACGTCCCGCCGCTGATCCATCGCAATCTCTGGTGTGACCTTGCTGACACAAAACAAGCCAATAAACCAATTAGCCACTCAAAGGAGCCCACTGGCTCCAGACACGTTTGAATGCACGCGGTCCGATGAGGTGGAGGTCGACTGCTTTGACTGAAATGTTCTTCCTAACAACAGGTTGGAACCTGCTGGTTATGAACTTTCATAGAAAGTAGGCTTTTCTGTCACCTGAAAGTGTTTTTCGTCTTACTGGAACACGGGGGCCAGTAGATCACCAAAAACAGAGATTATTAAAACCAATCCATCAGATGGGAAAGGTCACAGGGACAATATAATGAGGTTGCTGCAATTCAGTCTGCTGGATACAAACCGTGTCAAACTAGTCAAACACAAAAACACATCGATCAAATTATGAGTGTTTCAGGGGCCCGACCCTCCAAGGACCAAGGCCCAGTCCCAGCACCATTTTTAAACTAGGACACCCTTAATGTCTCTCTTTTCTCTATCCAGTCTTTCCATCCTCTATGTCTACTAAAGATAAAGAATAAATCTTCTAATAAATATAGAAATATATTTAAACAAATTATCGGCAGAAACTCGAGGGCCACGTTTTTTTTAAAACGTTAAACTTCATTAAAGTCATTTGCATGTCCGTGTTTGTACGGTTGCTATTTCTTCCGCTGAGATGTTCTTCTCACCAAACTGAGGAAAAACCTTGTGGAGTATTTCCTAATCAATACTTTTGTAGAAAAGCCTGCGCAGAGAGAGAAAAACATCCCTCGTAGTTGAGGCGAGTTTTACCCCACATCTTCTTAGAAACCACAACCACCTCATTTATTTCCGGGCACAGGAACATCTCTTCTTCGTCCAACTCCACCACCATTACTTTTCCAGGAACCATGTGTGGAACCCTTGAATCCCGCCAGTGGTATAAATCAAAGACCACCTGAAGGTGTCGAAAAGCCCTCAAAAGGGAATTAGAGGGTGCGATTCGCCACAGCACCCTGTGCGTCTGCCGTGTGTGAGAAGCACCTGCACCACACAGAACGCATTGGCGCACAGCCGCAGGGGTACAAATTAGGCATTAACCTCTGGAATAGTGATTCGGTGTGAAGAGCCCCCCGGGGGGGGAGGACTTTTGTATTCATGACAGGCTTCATTGGTGTTGCTTGAGCTGTCCTCCTACTGAGCTTGAGGGAGTATCAGCCTGCGAGTCTCTGAGGGTATTTTCAAATTTTTTGTGCGAGTATGTGGTAATATATGTTTTTTTTTTGTTTTTTTTTAGGGAGGACTGGATCATGAGGGAAAACCACATAAAGGGAGAAATCCAAGTCCGAGCACACAGTCCAGCTCATAATGAAGAAGCTCGATAAAGAGACTGTCGTTCTCTGTGTCAGCCTCCTCTGAGATATCTTACCACTTGCCCTTTGTATGTATCGCTTCATTTCTGTCACCACAAAGGCAATCTTTTTTTTCCCAGTGGTTTTACATTCCTATCACGCCCTCACTTTCTTCTCTTTTTCAGCGGCGCTCTCCAATAAACCAACTTTTACACCGTTTATTTCAATTTTGATGGACACGTTATTCCATAAATCAGTTCTTGTGTCCCTACAGCGAGGCAGACTTTTCCATTTCATTCCCGTAAATACGGGGAAGAAGACACTTTGAGACTTTTCAGTCTGAGCCCGTTTAGATGTTGCGATACGGCCTCTATAGAGGTTTCTATCCCGATATTCCGAGTCTGTTTAATTGTATCCCTGTCTTATCTAAAATCTCGGGCTTGTCCATCGACCTTGAAGAATGCAGAAAAACAACCCGTTCAAATCTGATGACAAAGGAGGAATTCAAAAAAGACATTTATCACAAAGGAGAAGAATAAATGCCTGCTGGCATATTACCTTCAATTTGTGACTCACAGTAAAAGGACAGTGTGCAATAAGAACACATCAGTTCAATTTAATTTATGAGGAAAATTATGACATCCACTGAAACTGACCCCACATATCATTCTATTCTAGCCGCAAACAAATGCTAAAATGATTTTTGGTGTAGTCCTTCGGATAACCTTTACTTGCAAGATTTGTTCTACCATTTGCATCTTCTATTTTCTTAATTATAAAATGATTTAAATGGAGAACAGTAAATTAGGTTATCTTGTGATCCATTTATCATATGATAAACAGAAGAGAATTTAATAAAATATATATATATCTCAATATATGGTGATGTATTGAGCTTGAATCACTTTAGTTGTGCTGTTGTGGGATTATTTAACTTAATAGGTCAACACATATGTTTTGCAAGCTAACATAATCAAAAATAATGCAGTAGTGTGTTAACATGTGTAACGTCTTTATTAAACCTGGATCAATTAGTGGTGAGTACTGAATGCCGAGTGGTAGCGTTGCCATGAACATTACAGCACTTCTTGCAACACCCCTCAGCTATGACGACCCTGCAGCCCTTAAATGAATGAATAGAGGAAAGTGAGAAAGAAAGTAGTTGGCTCTGAATTTTAAATATCCTTCAGCGGCTTCTCGTTTGCTGGAGACATGTGGGCGTCCATTGTGAAAAAAACTGAAAAAAAATCACTACCTTGCTCACAAATGTAATTCCGCTCGCTAACAGCTGGATTTCTCTCTAGATGCAAATGTGTGCTACCACACAACTTGTATGAAAACATTGATAACACATATCTCTAAAGTATATACAGCATGCCGCTTAACAGAGCACAAAGTGTGGCTGCTGTTTTCAGTTTTCATGCTAAGTTAGGCAAAACATTTTCCAAATAGGTACATGTGACCACACAGTTATGGGAGCGTTATTATCCTCTCTGCAAGGAGGCACCTTGTCCCAAAAATTCTAACTCTTTCTGCATTTGTGTTTGACCACTCATTAACTAAAAAACACTTCAATATCTCACCAGAGTAAAAGTTCTAATTGTCAAGAACATTCAGAATCTTTTTCTCTTTTTTTTCTTTTTTAAATATTGCTGACTTCCTTAATTAATACATTTACTCCAGTCTCTGGCTCACATCCTACTCAGTCTCTTGGTAAACCCAGAAATCCTCAAAGGAAAATACACTCACCGGCCACTTTATTAGGTACCCCATGCTAGTAACGGGTTGGACCCCCTTTTGCCTTCAGAACTGCCTCAATTCTTCGTGGCATAGATTCAACAAGGTGCTGGAAGCATTCCTCAGGGAGTTTGGTCCATATTGACATGATGGCAGCACACAGTTGCCGCAGATTTGTCGGCTGCACATCCATTGATGCGAATCTCCCGTTCCACCACATCCCAAAGATGCTCTATTGGATTGAGATCTGGTGATTGTGGAGGCCATTTGAGTACAGCGAACTCATTGTCATGTTCAAGAAACCAGTCTGAGATGATTCCAGCTTTATGACATGGCGCATTATCCTGCTGAAAGTAGCCATCAGAAGTTGGGTACATTGTGGTCATAAAGGGATGGACATGGTCAGCAACAATACTCAGGTAGGCTGTGGCGTTGCAACGATGCTCAATTGGTACCAAGGGGCCCAAAGAGTGCCAAGAAAATATTCCCCACACCATGACACCACCACCACCAGCCTGAACCGTTGATACAAGGCAGGATGGATCCATGCTTTCATGTTGTAGACGCCAAATTCTGACCCTACCATCCGAATGTCGCAGCAGAAATCGAGACTCATCAGACCAGGCAACGTTTTTCCAATCTTCTATTGTCCAATTTCGATGAGCTTGTGCAAATTGTAGCCTCAGGTTCCTGTTCTTAGCTGAAAGGAGTGGCAGCCGGTGTGGTCTTCTGCTGCTGTAGCCCATCTGCCTCAAAGTTCGACGTACTGTGCGTTCAGAGATGCTCTTATGCCCACCTTGGTTGTAACGGGTGGTTATTTGAGTCACTGTTGCCCTTCTATCAGCTCGAACCAGTCTGGCCATTCTCCTCTGACCTCTGGCATCAACAAGGCATTTCCGCCCACAGAACTGCCGCTCACTGGATGTTTTTTCTTTTTCGGACCATTCTCTGTAAACCCTAGAGATGGTTGTGCGTGAAAATCCCAGTAAATTAGCAGTTTCTGAAATACTCAGACCAGCCCTTCTGGCACCAACAATCATGCCACGTTCAAAGTCACTCAAATCACCTTTCTTCCCCATACTGATGCTCGGTTTGAACTGCAGGAGATTGTCTTGACAATGTCTACATGCCTAAATGCACTGAGTTGCCGCCATGTGATTGGCTGCTTAGAAATTAAGTGTTAACGAGCAGTTGGACAGGTGTACCTAATAAAGTGGCCGGTGAGTGTATATTCATCCAAGTAATTTAAAAGACAGTGAGTCAACAGACTAAAAAAAATCCCCCCCGAGCTGGATCATTTACTGTGGAAGACATTTAGACAATTAGCATTCATCATCATACACCATCAATGTGTCACTTTCCCCCCCCCCCCCTTCTATTAATCTAACTGCACTAAGGGATCTCTTTTATGTCACAGTGCAAAGAGGGAGGCACGTGACAGACATCCCAGTCAATCCATCTGGCGTGTCTGCGGAGTCTCCATCATCACCTTACTCCATATATCACCTCCCTTACTTACCAGTGGCAAAGGACACTTGTTTGGATCTTAAGTTTATTTGTACAGCCTTCCTAATCATTGTTACAGTCTGAAACGGCGCCCCAACACCCACATTTGAACCAGAAGCAATGCATGCGGCCCCCCCTATCAACCTTCAGACGTTCAATGAGGAACGATGGTTAGTTTACAGGTTTCAACTTCTCTAGTAAATTAGACATGGTAACTTTGGTCATGACGTTTCAGCTGAGCAGTCATCTCAACTTAGCAAATTAGTCGCCTTAGTCGGAGACGAGACCAAGACAAGCGGCAAAGAAAATAACACAAAGGAAAAAAGAAAAAAAAAGAAAAAAGTGGAAAGAAAGACAATCCAACATAAAGTATGAAATAGCGTACTGTGCTGTTTGCACCAGGGAGCCTGATTCTGAGTGAAACTGTAAAAGCCGTGCAAGTGTGTGTTCAGCAGTGGAGTGCAAATGTCTTTGGAAGCAACAATGTATGTGATGAGCCTGCAGGCAAGATCCAGATGGAAGGCTGAACGAGGCACTAGACAGGAGATCCATGTCATCAAGCTCCCAAGAAACCACCTTTGCCTTACCTGTGTCTTCTTGTAGAAAATACTGAGAAGAGAGTCAATAGGAGAACCAGTGAAAAACACCTGTGTAATACCTTGATCCATATAAATCTCCCATGAAATAGTTGCATTTAAATGAGCAAACATCTACCAGCAGTTTCTGGTGGAATTTAAGTGCTTTCATAATCTTAGACGCAGTTACATCATTTTTGCCAATCACATCCAGCGATGCGACTATTGAGGAACCCCCATTTGTGTTGTGACCGACAAGAGGCTCAGCTGAAGTGAAGAACCTTATAAATACAGTCAATTAACATAACTAATGTGAGACTATTATTAAGCCTAAATGAGGAATAAAATTGACATTCGGCCTTGATGTCTTCATGACTTCCTTTGCTATGAATCAATTGTCTTTTGCAAGTGTTGAATTGAGGATTTGTGATGCCGTTCACACCTTTTGAATCGGGTCCTATGATGGTAAACGCAGAGCAATGATTTTGTGAGCAGAAGCCTGATGATGGAAGTCTGTAGTTTCACACATGATGAGGTGATTGTTAAATGTAACTGTCAAACGGGATAGAAATGTCATCTATTCTTTGTCTGTAAAGATGGTTCATACTTGAGATATCTAGATTGAGATAGACTATTACTTTCATCAATTCCAATTCAAAACCAGAATCAATGGATGTATGGGTGCAGGTGCTCATATGACAATTTGAGGCATAATGATACTAGCGGGGATATTTGTGAGCGTTTAACACAAAGGCAAGCTGCTTCCTCCTGCTGTGCCTCTTGCATTTTGGAAAACAAAAAATATCCCTGAGGGAGGTTATTTCTCATGTAATTGTAATTCCTTGTGCCACTTCAGTGAGTTAAAAGAAAATGGCGTTTTGGTGTAGAGTTCACTTTGTTTTACATCAGCATGAGCGATGACTTGCGCAACTGGCCCTTTACTTGTGTGGAGTTTCATCAATAAACCTGATCCAACCATCCGAGCAGCTAAAAACCCATTTATTACCAGTCGTGTATCTTTATTGCTCTCATTAGGATGCAAGCCCATGGTTTTCAGAGTTGCGATCCATGCAGGTTTTAATCGGTTCTGCGAAATATGTATTGTTAATCGTGATATTGATGTCTTTTAAGCCATGAAGTGTACAGATGGATAATAGCCTGAGTCTCTGTGATACATCATGACTCATCATGCAAAGTTATCGCCGATTGCAAATTCCACTTCACCTATAAATCTCACTCAAGCTATGAAATGTGATGCCGTTTGGGAGAGAAATACACCAGAATGTCAAACCTGACTGCACTGGAATCCCTGGCATCCTGGGGAGAGAAAAAGAAACTCAAACTCAAATTCAAAGCAACTGGATAGAGTTAAGTTTCAGGCGGCAACTCATTTGTTTACGGGCCTTTAATCCCAACTTTAATCTAGATTAAATCCACATCTGGCATGTCCCCTGCATGCCTCCACATCCTTCTTGGACCCCAGGCTGCTGACCACTCTTCTCAGAAAAGGGAGCATGACACCACCCTTCTTTGGAGTTCACCCCAGGATAGAATGGATGAGTTTTCTTTTATTTATTTTTTATCCCGGGCGTGAAGATGTAACGTTAGGCTGAGCCTTCATTCGTAGATGTGTGGAGAGACATGGCCCCCTGCCCGAGTGGTTTAACAAGGAGGATGGAAACAAGGAGGTGATGTAAGAGGGAATTGTCATCTGTTATCTTTGCATTTGGCTCGCACAGCTGTTTCAGTCTTTTCTCTCAGTTAAATTCAACTCTGATTGAGCATCCTGACGTGCCAAGGAATTAGACTCATACGCAGAACAATCCCAAAAAACTGCAGCCCCAGAAAATGAATTTCTCTCAGATTACTAGGAGAGCTTTTATTTGGAGCGTTGCAAAGTACACGTCATGGTGGTTACTGCTCATCCTCTCGCGCTCGCACACCGTCTCTCTCCCCAACACAAACACGCTTTCTCTCCCTCCATCCTCTCGCTTCTCCGTCGCACTCGGTTAAAAACAACCTGCACCAAAAAGTATCTTCACACCGCTTACCTTGAGTTTGCGATAGAGAGTCTGTGTGTCCGGGCATTCAAACATAAACCAGAAAGATATAGATGGTTTATTTATATGGCCATCAGTTTCTGTGTATTTATTCTCAGAACATGGCTTCAAGCTTCTAAGAGGAGCACTTCTTTGAATTCATGAAAGAAAATGATTAAGTATGAGACACATTTTCAACTCATTCTGTAGGCAATATATTGAAAAATAAAATAAAACTTAAAAAGTTGCAGTCGGGCTTATAAGTATTTTCACAGTGGAAGGAAAAGCAACTTTGGATTGAATATTGCATGTTCATGGAAGCAGCTAATTACTAATAATGCTGCAGAGGCTTTCTGGTCAGACACACTGAACTGTCCAAGTTAAAGGGTTTAAAGTCTTTCCGTTTCTGTGCAGTTTACAGTGTGCACACTTATTCTATGCAGAGCAAAAGAAATGCTGTCTGTTCAATCTCCCTTAAATCCATGCCTTCACAACCTTATGGGAGGTGAGGCCTTTGAAGCAATAGTCTTAGCAGTACTTATTGTATGCAACACAGAATGGACTCATATCTTCTTGTTAGGTCAGTCAGTTCTGTTCAGAAGGCTGCAGGTGGCAGGTTGTGGTTGTTATTTCCTGCCGCTTTGCCACCTTTCCCTAACAGAGAAAGAGACTCCAGTGAGTGCACACTATCCTCGTCTAGACGTAATCCCAGCCCAGGCGGAGCCGAGTTCTCCCCCCCTTCTACGCCTCCCGCCTCCTGCAGCTCCCCAGAGGCAGCGGCAGCAGCAGCCGCCGCGCACTCCTCTTTGAACAACCTGTCATGCTCCATCTTGAGCTCTTGGTAGGACCGGGAGAACATGTGGAAGATGGAGGTAGCAGGGAAGGCCATGATGAGGATCCCGCTGAGGATACTGCTCAGCGCTACAACCTGTCCTGGAATGGACCTGGGCACCATGTCGCCGTAGCCCACGGTTGTCATGGAGATAATTGCCCACCAGTAGGAGGCTGGGATGCTGCTGAAGTCGTGGGTGCCCGTGAGCTCGCTCTCAGCCAGGTGGACCAGCGGGGAGAAGAGCGTGACGGCCACGCAGAGGAAAAGCAGGAGGAGGCCAAACTCCCTGGTGCTGCGCCTTACCGTCAGCCCAAGGGTCTGCAGGCCGAGAGAGTGGCGAGCCAGCCGCATCACGTAGAGGATCCTCAGCGCCCGCAGGATCCGCAACACCAGGCCCAGCTTGTCCAAGTAGCCCTTACCTCCTCCTGGCTTCTCGTGCTCCAGGGACGGGTCGTCCTCTGACACCACCAGGGAGACGTAGTAGGGAAGGATGGCCATGGCGTCGATGATGTTGAGCGGCCCGCGGAGGAATTCCAGCTTGCTGGGGGCCTGAATAAACCGCAGGAGGAACTCCAGGGAGAACCAGGCCACGCACACTGTCTCTATGATGAACATGTTGTAGCACTTAGATGAACACTCACCCTGCGGTAGAGAGGGGGCAAAGGCGAGAGGTTGGGGGAGCAAGACAGAGAGAGAGAGAGAGAGAGAGAGAGAGGATGACTTACAGAGACATTGAGAATGAGAGGAGCAAGAGTGTGACAGGGAGCAAGACAGATGGGGTGGGATGGAGAGGAGACAAAAATCCTGAGGTCAGATAATCACCCTTTGTAATCATTCATAAATCACGAGGTCCAGTCACTCAGAAAGCTAAAGCTACTGCGGCGGCGTTGATAGTTAGCGGTCAATTAACTTATCGTTACAAAGATGAATGTGAACGTGATACTCAGTGCGAACAGCAAGCAATCAGGTCCATTTGTCCTCTAACTACAGCATCAAGGAAACACAATGAGATATTTAAAAAGCACTGTTTAAAGATATACAGATTTGGCTATCTCTGTCACTTTAAATGTTATTATTGATTAGCCCATATTCCCCCTCCTCGTATTCCCTCTACAGAAAGTATCTTCAATCACTGAATGATTACTTCACAATGCATTTCCATAAACAATGACCTTAGAGTTAGCATTTAGCAACCCGTTTCTAGGATTAAAGTGAACTGGCTAGTTGTTTGTCTGAAGGCAAACATGGTTACAGATATTCAAGATCACAAGAATTTGCCACTAACTGCACACAATTTTTCAAAAGATTTCTCCTTAATTTTTTCTGTTGCGCTCATTTGTAAACACAAAAAGTGAAGGTGAATGAAAACATAGCTTACAAGAGAAGAAAACGTTATTTTCTACATAACATAACTATTATGTCACTCAGATAAAGATTGTCTTGTTTTCTTCACACAGAGTATGAAACCAAATTACTTGATATATATTAATTGGGGCTGGGAACGGTAACGCCTTAGAAATGCGTTAAAGTAGAAATCCGACAATGATTTCATCGTTAACAGCATTTTTTTGTGAACTGGGAGGGGATTAGCGCTGCTCGACACATTAACCAAGAACACGGAGAAAGGTACTGCACTTTTAAATGGACATTTTCATTTGAACTCTCTACCAGACGGCGCTCTTTGTTACTACTGCAAACTGGAAGGATCTTACCATCGGAGTACTACGAGCCAGAAGTACTATGAGCATGAAGTACTACAAGCATGAAGTTCCACTTATAGCATTATGCAGCATTGATGAAGCCTACTAGCAACCCAAACAACTAGTGGAACCAAACTGGGGCCGACCACTTTGGATGAGGCGTGCGGAGAGAACTGTCGACAGAGCAACATTCGGAGGAATGAAAAAAATCAATTAAAAATGTAATTCCAGCTGTGTACTTTTTCTTGGGCTAAACCACTTAGCCTCACTCTAACATAAACGTAAACATTTTTTATGGTACCTGTCCAGAAAAAAAAGAAAACAGATTTATATACTGAATGTTAACTTGCTGTTGCTCAGAGGGGTCCTGTTATATTGTTCTGATCACATTACTTTAAACTAAAACTGTGCAATACACTACTTTCTAATTAGGTATTGAATTGTGCACATGAAGTGATTAATCTCTGTTAATCACAGAAAAATCATCTTTACCCAGCAGTACTATAAATAAAACTGTTATTATTTGTATGCTCTCTCAGCCTATAAATCGTCTTTTCTCAGTGTTCTCTTTGTCACTGTGTCTCTAATCGGCTTTCCTCCCTTTTACCCATCTGCTCTCTCTCTCTCTCTCTTTCTTTCTCTTTGCCCCGATTTCTGTTCTCCGCCTTCCTCCGTCTCCACCTTCTCATCACTCATTCGGTTTCGTCGTCCATGACCCTCTCTGGACGTACCCCCTCTCATCCTTCACTGTCTGTTCGCCTCGCACACACCGGCCTCTTTCTTGCTTTAATTCATTCAATCTGTCAGAGTTCCTCTACATGTTAAACACAGCTGCCATCACCTTTCCTCTACGCATCATGCAGCCTTCCAAAAGCTACTAGTAATCTGGGATTACAACGATATCCACGTTTGTTGTTTAAGTCCTGAGGCTGACATTGGGAGAGTGACTTTGCGAGGCCTGGACTTCTGGACTTTTGCTGAGTTTAACTTTAGTGATGCTAGCTGTCTTTGTAGTGAAGTAATTGGCAACATTGAACATTTTATATAGCATGCTTTTCAAAACCTTGAATCACAAAGAATTGCAGAAAAACACCTTCGGCAACAGGACTGAGGCGAAACTCATTCAAGCAAGACTAAATAAATAAAATGACAGGCCAAGGTGTCTAAAAGGAGAAGGCTAATGGTAAATGTACCCACTAACAACAACAACAACAACAAAGTGTTTCACCCAGGGGCCCGTTAAAAGGGTTCTCAGGAGAACGTCATGAAAAGCTGGCCATAGTCTTCTGCAATCCCTTCAACTTTTCACTGTACGAACACCCATCATCTTCATCGTGTATCCTGAGCATTGCTGGTGGTGAAGAACTTGCTCGTTCGACCCTAGCTGGGGGGCTTCGTTGCCTCACGGGACCACTCCCCGTGGCCAGCAATCAGCAGAAAGGTGTTGACGCTGCCGTGCTGGCTCAACTGCACCGCGTCCCATCTGGAGCAGTAGAAATCTTTGGTCAGTATGAATGTGCACGAATGTGTACGTTGGGAACCGGAAGGTCCGGTCATGTCACCACGCTGTACTGTGCACAGACAACTGCAGCTCAGATCCAGACCAGGCGATCCAAAGCCCGGCAGAGGTGAGGGGCAGAATCCCGTTCTCGGTGCCAGGACCTCGAGTGCTGAGGCCGGTCACGCCGCTCGGCACCAGAAGCTCAGAGCAAACTTTCCTGGAATGCTACGAAGTAAAATAAAGATTTTACAAAAGGAGACTATGGTGTTCAAGACCATTGTTGGTGTCCCAAAGTGATGCCACAAATTGCTTCACAAATCAGCAACAGTTCAAAATATTTGATCATACTCAAATATACACAAAACTTGTTTTCACTTCATTAAGTTGCATTTTAGAGGATTCAACAAAGACAAAGCCCCAATAGCATTCCTTAGGAGTCAAGTGAGTAAAAGGAGACGTATGAACATAAAATGAAAGTTCACTTTTTTCATAGTTTTGGCATCAAATGGCTCCCGATACAAACATCCGGCTGTTTAGCATCTAAATGTTGACTTTATCTGTAATACCAAGAGGGTTTTTCAAGGCTTTATAACTAAAAATAGCTCCTGCTGCACCTGCCAACGACCTTTATAAATGCAGAACAAATGAGCTAAAAATGGCTCAAAGTAAAGCCGAGTGCAACTGCAAGTCCACGGTTTGAGTAGCGAACCTTTGCGTTAAATTGTTTAAAAAAAATGTATTCACAAAAATAAATTATATTTTACACCCGTTCAGTTTAAATAAAAATTAGGGCTGTCAAAAATAGCGCGTTAACGGCGTTAATTAGCTGTTTGTTGTTAATTACGTCATTTTTTTTGACGCATTTCACGCATGCGCAGTGTGACAAATTATTCAGGTCCGGAAAGAACCTCTTCTTCTAGGGAATGCACTTCATCCTATACAACTCATTACTGCCACCTGCAGGCATACGTCAGGCCGTCAGGTTCAGCAAGTCGTTTGCGCCAGAGACCCGCACCCCCCCCCCCCCCCCCCTCCCCCCGGTTCTCGCGCAGCGGAACAGAGAAGAAGAAAAGCTCCGCCCAGCAGAGCTTTGCTAAGAAAAATAAATAAAGAGCAGCGCCGAGATAGAGGAAAGACCATCGGAGAGACCCGTAATACTGTTCTGAAACATGCGAAGGAAGAGAAGCCAATGCGATCTAATTCCTCCCAGGTATGGGGATATTTCACACTGAAATGGGGGGTGCTGGCGGATTTCTTTGCAGCGCCAGTCGTTCTAATCGCCGCGCTCGACTTCAAGGTGTAACCTTTATTATTGTTCGGTCTGAAACGGCGCGCCCAGTGACGGGTGGTGCAGCAATATTGTTGTTCGGGTGGAAATCGGGAGAAAGGTCGGTCCGGGAGATTTTCGGGAGGGGCTTTGAAACATCGGGAGGGTTGACATGTCTGGTCATGTCTGGTCATCGCAGGAGCACAAACTCACAGCAGAGTGGGATAAACTGCAGAGGCTCGAGACCCTTCTAGAGCCATGCAGGGAAATCAGTCTGTAACTTATCAAATAACATTGATTTGATTATTTTCTGGAATGAATTAAAAAATTCAAATATCAATAACATGTATTTATGTAAAAAATAATAATTATGATAATAATAATGATAATTATGTATCTGTGTCCTGTTATTTATCTTTATTATGCATTTCAGAAAGAAAAAATTGTTAGGATTCAGGTGATTAATCATGATTAATCCACTGAAAATTCTGATTAATTTGATTAAAATTTTTAATCATTTGACAGCCCTAATAAAAATGTGAATTCATCATTTTACTCTGCAGTGTATGGGGGTAGACGCAGGTTCCACAATGGTTCAGCTCAGCGGTCCATGATTTCTCCCGAATCTGAGGGACGGACCCGGGGATATTTGTTCCTCAAGCTGAGGACGTTTACAAAAAGAAAGTACACATTTGATAGTTCACGGCTCTCTTCCATGAAGCTGACACTGTTTTCTCTGATGGTCCGTCCTGCTGAGATCTGTCTGACCTGTCTGATCACTTTTTCCCTGAAGCCTGTGTCTCGCGCTGACATTAGGCCCAACAGGGCTCTGTGACACCGTTCACAGGCTTGGCTTGATAGGACATTTGTTACAACTTACCTCTTTGATACACACACACAACCTGCCACAATTCCCACCATCTCCCTGACCTTATCTCCCTTGTACGACTCACACTGGAACTAAAGTCTGTGACAGCTCATTTCACCACAGACACTGTTCACCCAGCTGCTGTCTAGTGTTTCGCATTACTGTCCCCACTAACACGTCTCAATGTCAAATTAAGACAAAGGACGTGGCAAGAGTGGAGTTATTGCACGGGGACGGGTGCAAATGCAAATGCAAAAAAATGGAAAAGTTGACAAAGCTTTTCAAATCTTGCAACGCTTTGTCAACTTGTCACAATAATTGCCATGGATACTTGGATGCAACCAGGGGGTGTAGCTCACACTGGCGGTTGGTTGACAGACCAAATGCAAAATTGGCAACAAGGTCAAGCGTCTGGTCATGAAGGTGTGGGTTTGTGTTCATGCTAATTAGCAAAAGGAGGTTGTGACAGTGGGAGGAGCTTAAATCAAAAAGGCAATTAACTTCTGAACACATTTAAGTACCAGAGCCAAAGTCATGATCGGTTTATTTCCAGACTCTTGTGGGAGGCACAATAGCACTGAAAGGGGAATTAATTTCAGGAATGACGTGGTTTGACAGTTTATGAGTTCAGAAAGGGAACCAATATCTTGTTGAGACTTGGAGGCGACGTCTCTGTTTCATGTTGTCAGGGGAGGTCAATTGTCTTTGAGGTTTATTGTGTTGGCGTGTCTGTGGACGCATGCACGCATGGATGGATGCATTAAAACTCACTCATACAGCAGAAAGGCCTAAAGGCAAACTTGTTTAATCTTCCTTTCATAAAAGCCCCATCTGACCCTGTTACCCCAAGTTACTTGAATGTGTACTAGGAAATCACAGCTTGATGAATATCCAGCTGTGACTTTTACTTTCTTCATTTTCATGCTGAAATCGGCATCTATATGTAAATTTAAATAACTGTTTCTGCTGCTGAATCAGTTTGAAATCCTGTATAAATAGTGCACATTCCCATTCAAAGTCATTTATCTGATAATAAATAAATAATAAATGTATATTGTTCAATCACAGGATTAGTTTAGTGACATTGTGGGCTCCATGGTGGCTCGGACTCCTTGAAAAGCAGCAAACACGCGGAGACGTGTAGATGTGTGTAAACTGCGCTGTGTTTCGGGACTGCCCCCTTGTTCTAACTTCTAATTGAATTCTCTGCCTTTGTCACAGCGTGTCTCCAACTCGACAGTTCTCTCTTTCCTCTCGCAATCAGTTAGAAAAAGACCCCCCATTGTGATCCTACGCCAATCCTCGAGTTTGGGCACACGAGATGAGACTCTGCCTATCAATCAACTCTATCTTGCACCAGACCTTGAACGCACTTTGCAGCACTGAACATCATTTCTAAAAGCTGCTGTACTGACCTTGGCACCGACTTTTAAACAACGCACAGGCGACGAAGACAAAGACAGAAAGACACACAGAAAGAATTAGAGGGTGTGGTTCCACCGCTGGCCTTCACAGAGGTACTGCCCATCAAGTGTTCACTAGTCATGGGTTATTAAAGGGGTTTTATCATGCGACACCTCTATCTATCATCAGGCCGGTCTCCGGTAACCTGAAAGCTGACTGCATGTATAGGTTGCATGCTACACCCTCAGGGTGAGCATCCCCAGTACCGGGGGCAGGCCAATAACAAATGCATTCATGGCATCATAAGTTACCCTATTGGTAATCCTTTATCTAATGACAATGGTATGTATATTGGCTGAAACTGTTCTTTCGATTTCAGACGAATGATAATCATTATAGCCGTCAGATTGTGACAGACACCAATAACCAATAACATTTACATTCAATGGATACCTCATAATTCACTCTGGGCCTTTGCATTCGAGATGTATCTGTCTTATAAATATTCATTAATATGTGTATAATTGTATTACTAAATAGATTTAAGGGATATTTATATTATGTTATTTATAACATGACTACATGGATAGAAATAGAGTTTTGAAATTGCAAAAATCATAATTAATGCATGTGGTTATGTAACTTTAGTTTCTTCCTAGAAAGGGGCTTGAGAGATGGGAGTTTAAGGTTTAAACCCTGAAAGGTGAAGCCAATGCGGAAGTAGCTTTACTAGCAATAGCTATGTCGTTACTAAACATGGTAACTTGGGTTTATGGATAGTTTCGAGGTGTCTTCTGGTTCAACAGACAAGATGGTGACAGCTTAATAAGTCAAACTAAAGGCTTCAAATGGCATGGTGAAAATGTCTATACTTCTTGAATATCCAAGAATCACCCATTTGTTTGCAAAAACCTTTGATGTTTATCAATTTAGAGCAACGAACACCCCGCCACTCTTGCAAGACCCAGCGTACACTGACTTTAGTGACACTCCGACGCTACTCTGAACGTAGGGTGTATCAGATTCATCTCTACTTGAGGCTGCTGTACAGGCTGCAGGATCAGGGGACAAAGACCAACAGCTTGTACTTGCACATACACTCTAATGGAGAAAAATGACCAACGAATGGTTAGGAGGACAGAGTGATAGAATAGAGAGAGAGAGAGAGGGGACAGTGGCTGGAGGAGGAATAGTTAGGCTTAGCGGGGAGGAAGGATTCAGAAGAAAGGGATTGAGCTGACACCGCAGAAGTCTCAGTTCTCTGTCAGGGTGCTGCCCACACAAACACACATATATGCTTTCCAGTTTGTTAGGATTGAACAATCCTGGGAGAGAAACCCTATGCTGGATGCCAATAAGCATTGTTCAAAACTCAAAAACATGCTCGGACAAAATATCGCAAAAAACTACACACACATCAGTACAATTTAAATGAAGCCTACAGTTTGTTCTGTTAGTTTGTTATTCACTATTCTCAAGCAGTATGCGTATTATCAAATTCAAGATAGAGGTGCATTAGCAATTTGCTCACAAAAGAGACTTTGTAGACACAAACAACAAAAGAACCATATACTTTTAATACGTTAAAAGGTTCTTTGTTTGCACAGATTGTGATAATACAAAAGAAAGATGTTTTGGATCAATAAGCTTTGATTAAGAGAAATACATACACCCACACATCTGCTGCTGGGTCTGCAGGATGCACGTAGCAATGCAGAGGCACGTTGCAAAGGACGTGTTTGCCAACAAGGTGGAGCTGCGGTGTGGAGGGTGTGTTTTACACTATTTTCAGGCAAAATAGTGCTGCAGTGATGCGTTAGCTGTTCACACCTGCAAAGTTGCCCTAATGCTTGCGAAATAACCTTAATGGAAGCTGGTGGAATTGTATGTTTCTTTTTTTGGGTCTTTTGCATTAGCCGAAGCAGTTTTCCCCCTCCATTATTGTCTGCCCCCATTTCTCTTTCCATGATGTTTCGGTTGTGCCTGCCTGTCATTCCTCACCTGTCCAATAGGGGTCCTCAGTGTGCTCTCATGCCCTTCCCAGCCCCGTTCCTCGGCCCCGAGCCTGCTCCTTATCACCAATTAGTCTTTCATTGCTTGCTTGCTAAACTGCATCAGCATTTATAAAAAAAAATCCAATATTACTTGGAAAATGAAAGGTTGCTTGACATTTATGACACAATTTGTATTTTTTAAGATCATAAAACAGTTAAAATTGACATAAAAGAAAGAACACAGTAACTGTGAAAAAGCAAGTTAAGAAGTTAATTTGTCAAACAACTGCGAGATTTCTATTTCGTTGCAATATTAACTGACAACAGAAATGTTTAACAGTCTCCAGTGCTAAAAGAGAGCCATTCTGCATTGAGCTGTAGTCCTCTGTGCTGAGTTATGAGTACAATCCCATCCTGACACAAACAGGATAAACACCTCATACTTAGCGGTTCTCTGCCATAATCCCGTTTGCAGAGGCACGCAGCACATCAGACAGAAAGAATACAGCTCATAAGCAGATGCAGGCTGCAATAGGAATGGAATCCGCTCCACACGGATTAGGCCCCACAGCCAACGTTACAACAATCACACATAGGAAAGGCACAGGCCTTCTAATTATTGGTGCATGTACGTTGACATCGGAAAGAGCTTTAATGGAGTTTCCTCATTAGTATAGTTCAATCACACAAATATTCACAGATCCTCAGGTGGTTTGAAGGTGTTTGGGATTATATATCGCTGCTGGGCAGCTGAAACCTGAGCAGTTTTTTTTCTTCTATCTATCATCTTGAATTGTTTATTTCCCATTATCTCAGTTGATGAAACAGTCATCTGCAGTTGGGTCCGCTCCCTCCAAATATGTGTGTGAGAAATAATGTTTTTTTTTTGTTTAACACCCAACTCCCCTTTCCCGAATCTGATTTATTGTGGTTCTCCTTCTCTTTCCTCCCCAGTCCTCGGCATGCCTCGAGTCTCATTTACTTCCTTTGACTCATAGCTGCTCTGACTCACTGCCAGCATCAGTCCCACCATGCTGAGCCAACAACGCTTACAGACTCGGGCACCTATTTAGGCTCCTTTAGTGTTTGTATAATCGAGTTTTGAATTACGAGGGGGCGGTAAAAAAGTGTGGCACATAATACTCTGCTTCTTAATTAATTCTTAATTTTGTGGCCCTGTTGTTACACACCCGAACAAGGCTCGGGATTGATGACGGTCCTTTGTCTTTTTGGCTCAGCAGGTGTAAAAAGCGGACCGTACAAACACACACAGAGTATATGAGTTGTTAGTTCTTTGAAACCCCCCCATTATGGTGTTTGTTTCACATCTCACGTATGGAATTGTATTCCCTTAGATGTACTTATATGCCGTGAAGAAAATGGAGCTTTGCAATTGGGTTATGCCAAAACAGAGTTCATAATGGTTTATTATTGCACATCAGACTGTGGGCCGTGTGGCTTTGAGCAGCAGGGTAAATTCATTCATGCTTTCATGTCCAGCCAGTCACAAATGTTGGATACCGAATCACAACTCCCCCTCAGGGATAATACGTTTGGAAACTGGCTTTGTTGAATCACATAATGCAATTCTGCACAGTTCAGAAGCAGGAGGGGTGCGCACATAAGCAGAAACTCTTCTGAGATTTTATCACAGCCAACACTTTGATCTTTTCAAAATGATTCTCAATGGAGCTGGACATTGGCGCAAAATGAGAGATAAAATCACAAACTGTCTGTTTCTGGCTTTTTGGAGATATGACAAGCAGGCAATCATAGCAAAATATCTGCTTTTTTTACATCTTTAATCAGAATTGTGTATGTCATATACAGGTAATGAAACTTCCTTGGTTACCCTCCTCATTAGACATCTATACAGACTGTGACAACAACAGGGAGATCAAATGATTTTCCTCATGAGTCAGACGCCAACAAAAATAATGGTTACCACTCTTAAAAGAGGGTTGGGGACCATATTATTATGGACTAACCTTTACTGTTGAAGGCTGTAACATTCATGTTATGTCGCTGAGTCTACGTTTAACACGATGAGCATGAAAGGCTCGCCTAACAGACGCAGTGTGATTAAACTAGTACAAAAACGGACTTTATCTTAATGACATTAGCGCTGTTGTAATGTAACAGGGTGTATGCTACGCCGACTTATTGCCTCCTCTGGAGCCTCTGCAGCTTGTGTGTGCTGTGGGATTATGGAAATGAGTAACCACAACAAAGGTTATTTTTGCAGCTTGTTGAGATCACAGAATTAAACTTGAGTCCTCATGATGAAGAGCGACCCTTTGGTGAGCAAAAATGTATTTATTTGTTCAGCTTTGGCAAAAAAAAAATCGGACAAAACTGAAAATAGTCTTTTTTACTTATGATCTCCATTGCCTTCGCTAACTGCTTGTATTTTTGCAGTTTTTTTTATGTGTTGATTCGGGTTTCTTGAGCATTGTTTAAACAATACAAAATATAACTTCCGGTAGTTCTAAAAAAAAGCCAAGGAAATAAGTTCACGTCCTGGGAATGAGTGTGCTCCTATGTGTCATCCTCATGTGCCCAGGTGATCCGGCTGCTCAGGGAGGAAAGATGAGTCTGGGAAGGAGGCTTCACGGCTGGCGTAGTGTTTACATTCTACCCTGTCACTGTGTTTTCTAGTTATCTCCCACTCCTTCTCAAGGACCCAGACTCTGTTTCCTCCCTACATCCTGGTACCTGAAGAATCACCGTATCTTGGCCTCAGGCGTCATAACACACATTATCTTCATCTCACTCTTTTCTTTTTTGTCTCTTACCAGAACAAAAAATCCCACGTCCCAATCGATACTCACTCGCTCCGACCGTGTCAATGGTTCAATATTGACAAGTCTCCGCTTGAGAAGAAGATATTAGTCAATCAGAATAAGTTTCAAAACCGCAGTCCGAAGCAGAAATCATGCAGTCCGCTACTTGGCTGGATCTTACTCCATCACTCTCTCCGTCCTTCTCTCTCTTCAGATTCTGGTGATTGATGCCCTGTGACGTGATTATTGAACAGCAAATCCCTTCCGATTCATGCCATTAAGGACATGAAGCGGCCACTTCAGTTACTCCCCGGGCCGGGAGTACAAATAAATAAGGAAAAAGGAGTGCAATTCTGATGAGGCTGTCTGAAAATACTCCATCATTGTGAAAATATTGAAGGAAAGTATCTGAGTGACACACGCTGAGAGTAAAAGGCCTTTGATGTGTGTGTATAAAAATGAATGAAGAGAGAAAGTTGTTGCTTTGCTGAAAGATTAGCAAGAAAAAAAGGCGGTCTCTGTGGTAGAGTTTTGACATTTGAACAGGAATGAAATGTAAACTCAGAAAGGTCATCAGTATGTTCAGAGAAAAGCTTTTTTCACCAGAGAGCTGCATACACCCTGTTCCTTCCAATCTAAACACTGTTGCTCTCCTGCAGGAGATATGGACGGTCCGTGCTCAGTTAGGAATGTAGTCAAAGTGGAAAAATGTCTCATGAACTACAGACTTTAAGGTTTTTTTCTACCCAGAATAAAAGCAGTTAACGGCAAATATACATTGGAAGACATTACTTAGTGCTTGTTATTTTACAATGATTTAAAAATATCAAGAGACTCTGGATATTGATTTACAACAACCTGCACTGCTGTGTTACACTCATCCAATTCGTTGCTGTTTCTGTGTAACCATGTAGCCGACTAGACATGCAGTAAGAGGACGTACCCACATTTAATCCCACCAAAAGATCTGTTTGGTAAAACCTTTCTATATTTGGGGAAACTGCAGATTTTGACGTACTCTAAAGTGGTCTAAAATGTACTTTTAGATGAACTTTTCTATAGCTTACTGTTTTGACTACCTGAATATGTATCAACATGTAATGCATTCATCTATTAGCGTTGCAGCTATACACTGCAGGATGGAATAACAGTGGCTCTATAATCATGTGGAGAGATTTTACATAAAGAGCAGAGCACTTACTTCGTGGAGAGCTACACACACACACACACACAGCAGGAGATGGAGATTTTGACGGATTAGTTATTATCAGGGGTCCTGAGAAGGATTCGTAAGATAAATGCCCTTCCTGAAGCATTTACTTCATAGTGATATATTGTTTGATAGAAGGGATCCACTGAGCATATGCAGTAACCTATTACACACACACACACACACACACACACACAGGCTAGAATCTGACTCTAATCCGGCCTGCCTTTTTAATTCTCTCTCCACTTTGACTGTTCCTCTCCCAGACACACTGTATATCCTCTATCTGTTATCATCCATCTGGCATCTGGCACTTATTCCATCCCTCCTTTCACAATCGTCACCCAAAAACGAGTCAAACACAAGTGCAAAGGATGAATGATGACTGCACGAAGGAATGTTGGCCCACTGCAGCACCTAGCAGACCAGAGAAAGAGACAAACAGCAGAGCCGCGTGAATTAAAGATGACAGCTGCACTGCCGCTCCTGCCCGAGCAGGCCGGACGGTCGGCGCCGACGGAGATCAGGAGCCAAACACACAGGCGCATGTAGGGAGAAACGCAGATGGATCTGCCACCTTTTGATGTGGGTTACACAACCTAAAATGTCCTTAACAGCCCATAATGTCCTCGGAACCTTACGGAGAGAAGCTGAAGCCCGAGTGAGACTTTCAGCATAAACACAAGTTCACATTGAGACGTGACAGGGAAACTTTACACTATGTATCAGGTTTCTCCCTATGGCAAAGTTGCAATCTTAAAGCTACCCAAAGATCTCCATTTTCTCTGCCCGTCTGCGTAATTCAAGAGTGTTGATATGCACAGAAAGGTGAAACCCTGAAAGACGAAGATGAAACCTGCCCCCCCCGCCCCTCCCAAATGGCCATGTTGAATAGTCTGACATCACTTTGGCCGTGCGGACACTCGCAACCCTCTCAGATGCTGCCAGGATGAAGCACGTTGTCCTTACAGCCCATCACGTCCTAACAAGGCATGTTGATGTTGGACACCCCCATTCAAAGCTTACACATACACAGCAGATTCAAGTTTCACAATGCTCCGAAACATGAGGAATCAATACAGTATGCACTGTGTTTACCCGAGGCGTTTACAAGCAGTAAAGCCCAATATCTTGTCAATATCAAAATCAGGAAATGCAATCTTTTTGACATCCAGCAACACCTGTTTTGTGTGTGTCTGCTTCTGCTGACCAGTGCAGGTTTACAACCAACAATGAATCCGATCCAGGGATTCTATCCAAACCCTGTCCATCTGTGTCCGTATGACAGTAACCGACTCATCCTGGCAGAGAGCGTTCTCCGCTCATCAGGCATTCTGCGACGGGCGCTCTCCTCTTCCACTTCCCTTAATTCTCCAGGATCACACCCTCATGCACATGATGCTCTGGCTGCCTGCGATTGCTCACTTGAGCATTGATACAGGGGTGCTGCAGATGGCAACTTCTTCACAGCTGTTAAACATATGTGTAGAGTTGTCTGGCAGCAGTCTTTGCAAAGGATGCATTTACATATACTATTTAAAGACACAGACAGGATGGGTAACTTTAAACATGAAATATTGGCCTGAAGGTAAAAACTTAAATGTAATTAGAAAAGCGTAAATGAACTGAGGATAAGCTGCAGTAGGAATTTAATGTAGTTTCAAGGGCACAGAAGACTAAATGTGTGCGAAATTCAGAGAAAGCCATATCAGTTTTAGTGGATGAGTTCACTGCTATTGTATGTGCATGTAACCGTGCATGTTTACGTACAAATGTGTGCGACTGGTAGTGTATCTACACACTTCTGCGTGTGCACTTTGTTTGTGTGAGAAAGTAAGCCCATTTGATCATTCCCTAGTATTTACTGACAGATACTGGACAGGCCTCAGTGAGTAGCTCCGGCTTCATTATCCCACGCTGTTATGAATAGACGCAGATCACAGGACACACACACACACACACACACAGAGCATCCCTTCAGTGTATACGAAGGTGTGATGTCAGGGAGTTGTTATATTTGAGTTTTGAAGCCTGACTTTTTGCTGCACTTTGAGTTTTTCCTCACTTCGAAATGCACACAATTGTAGGTTCAGGTATTATAATGGATTATTTAGTATCAGCTTGACTTTGCTTCAGGAACCCATCCTCCTGACAGCTATTCACGACATTCTGAAACACACTGGTTCACTCACCCTGTCCTCTTCTTCTCTGAGGTCTGGCATGGTGCTGATGCACAAGCTGATGACAGTCACCGCAACCATGATCACAGACAGGCAGGCAAAGATCTTCCCCGGTAAGCCCGACTGCGGATTCTCCACCATGTCTCTCAGCCAGTTCATCACCTTCCTGTACCTCGTCTCCTCCACTGGCACGCGCTGCATGGCGTTTCTCTGCCTGCACTCCTCCTCCCGCCTCTCCAGCTCGTTCACCTCCTCGATGCGGGTGTACATCTTCCTCTTGCAGCAGCGCTCCATGTACGTTATCTCCACCCCCCAGTAGGTCAGCTCGTCGTGCAGGGAGAGGACGCACATCTCCCTCAGCAGGCGCAGCTTCCCCGCGGCCAGGAAGTTAAGTATGACCCTGAAGGCGGATGGCGAGCGGTCGAAGAAGAACTCCTTTTGCGCCTCGTCATAGTCGTCGCAGACCCGCGCGATGTCCTCAGCCGATCGGCAGCCGCACAGTCGACCAAGTCTTGTCAGAGGGAACTGCTCCAGAGTGCTCCAGGGGAAGGTGTAGCGGTTTCCCCCAACATTGATCACCGCCAGTAGGGCGTGGTCAATGGACACCAGGTCCTCTGGTCGACGGATGAGCTGAGCCCTCTGGTAGTACACGCCCTGGAGAGAGAAAATGTTTAACCACATTTGAAATATTGGCAAACAACTTGATCCCCTACTTGTTATAGCTAATCAATTCGTATTCATACCTTGATGGTGGCAGTCTCAGGTATTTCTGTGAAGATGTGGTCGAGGCTGCTGTCATCGCTGACGGACAGATTGCTGAAGTCATGGTTGGCGTTGCTGATGATGGGCATGGCGGCATCTGGGAAGCTTGCCGCTCCGCACTGGGCAGCGCAGATCAAGTAATGGAGGCAGAAAGAACCTAGAGTGTGTCAATTTTGTTTTTGAGACTCTATCTCAGCCTCCTGAAACTTATGTTAAATCTTGTAAACTTGAAAAACTTTCCTGCCACAGCCCAGGTCTAATGCAAACAATCTGAGCATAAAAATGGCTGCACCTTTCAGTCCTTTGGGCCCGAGCGCCCCTCATAACAAGGAGTTATTTCTTAATGATAGACACGCTAAGGTTTGGACTGCCAACTAACAGAGGGAAACCCCAGGGAGAAGAGAAATGAGCAGTTTCAGAATTCCCATTGACATTTCTTCATGTGGTTGAGTCTCGGCGGCTCCATCACGATAGATTCAATTGGTGCATCAGGATTCCGAATCAGATGAGATGGCGATCTGAGTCTGAAGCAGGAAAAGGAAAACCCCAACAGAGAGAGTGGGTTGAATTGTTCAGTGTCTTGTAGCTGCAGAGGATGAACTGGATGAGTCATGAGGTGTCCTGGGACTGAGGAGGATCCTCTGGGTCGCCCAGGCAGGATTAGGGAGGGCCTAGAGCCGAGGTGGCATCTTGCAGGCACTGAGAGAGAAATAGATTCTGTCAGAAAGCAGCTAGTATTAAGTGTGAAGAATGCAGGTTACACATAACGGAGAAAGACATGCACAAAGACTAGTTGGGAAATGTGCGAGAAGACAAAAAAAGGTGAGAAAGAAGTGACAGAGAGCAGACCTCTATGAGACCCCGTCTTCCTTTCAGTGCGAAACAACGCAGTCGGACGCATCAGCTCTGCAGCTATAAATGGCCCCTCAATATGGTTGGGCGCGAGACTTGATCAGAGAGCAAATGAACTTACACTGACATCAATATCCAATAAGGATGGTTTACACTATAGTAAGTGTGCAGAAACACCAATGAGCAAGTCGAAAAGAACCGTCAGACTAGATGGGCAGTGGTCCTATCAACAGACACTGAAGCACAGGGCCCAAAATGTTTTTCTTGGCAATTTAATTGCCTTGGCACGGGAAAAGCATTGCAGTTGCCCAGAATGTCTTGTGTATCAAACCCTTAAATAGTTGTGATTGATTTTCAAAGTGGGTCTCATTATCACATTATTTGTCACTGTGACTAACTTATAATTTGTCTTTTGTCCTTGAGTTGCCTAATCACATGTACAAAAACCAACTGTCACACGGAAAAACCTTGTCAAGAGCCTTTTTTAAGAGCTGACATTTGGAATTTTACGAAGGTCATTGTGGGAAAAGCCAGAGCTGCACTCCAGTTTGCCATTGTCAATGCAATCAGGCATGGTGCCTTTACTTTGACAGTGTGTGCATGAAAAAAGGTCCATCCCAATCATTATAGCATAACTCTTAATCTTTGAAGGTGTGTCTTGATGTATTTATTTTTACGCATGGGAAAAATTGGACTACATTCACTCAGATCCAAGGCCTCAACAGAGCAAAGTTTTAGGATCGAGTTCTATAACGCCGAACAGCTGGAATGATCCTAAGAGACTCAAATGTTTACCTTCTTCTTGTGGGGGGGGGGGGGGGGGCTGCCCTGTTCTTTTCTTATGCCAGCTTTTGTTGTGGATATAAAGCTATAATATAATTTTAAACACATGCTACTGCTTTTTTATAAGCTACAATCCTAAGGGGCAATTCTAATCTGTTTTCTAAAACATACAACACAGGCCCACATGCAGCACTCATCTGTCACTGTGACTCGGCCTGACTCACAGCCCTGAGGAGCACGGTGTGTATATTGCTCACTGTATGCATCTAAGTATCATTTGTCCTGAGATTATTCTGCTCGGTGTCTATCTACAGTAGCCTTCGAGCTGATTGAATGCAGGACTGGACTGTGGAGACACGTTAAAGCAAAGGGGCAGAGCCAACATGCATCACTAATTCAGACACAGGAAGACACGATCCGGTATTGGTGCAACCAATGAATCACGATTCATTTCCACATCACAGGGGGAAGAGGGAATGATGAATAACTTATTAATCAATTTGTATTCCCTGTGAATGCGGCAGTTTTTCCTTGGTGGAAAGTTCATTAAAAGAGGTATTTTCTGGTGGCACACTGGCTTTGCTCCACACAAAATGGACAGAACAGAAATAGTAAAGGAAGGATGTCCTGGGAAATGGAAAGCAAACTTTTATTCTAATTTTATTTATCGCCTTAAAATGATGATTTTGTGCGAGATGAGTAGAGCCTGTAAAAAATAATAGTGGTACCATTGAGCTAAAATCGTTATGCTGTAGGCAAATTGAAGCATGTACAACAGTCATTAAGCTTATATTGTTTTTACTGGCAGGCAGTGTCTCATGGATTGGGTTGCCTCGATGCACCTGACACCATATATATATTTCCCTCTCCTTCTCTGTATGCCTCTCTCAACCCGCGCGTGCACACACTCACATGCGCGCGCACAAACACACACACACACACACACACACACACACAGTCCCGGGACTGTTTATGTCTAATCTCAAGACATTTTTACTTGATCTTATATTGCTACTCATTCTAATAAGGAAGGATGAAAACTAACTAACTAAAAAGCAATACAACAATCTTTTGTTGGCCCAATTTAATATCAGGAAAAACTTTGTTTCAGTAATGGAGTTAAAACCTACTGAATCGAATACACTGGTTCTGGAGACAATTGGACTTTTCTTACCGTGTGTGACCGTGCTGACGGGATAGAAAGGCAGCAGCCTCTCTCGTTCTAAGTATTGTGACAGCATTGTAACTTCCCCACAAATATCGAGCCACACGCGCAGCGTCGCGTCGAGCCTCGGCGGAAACTTGAGAAGTGCGTCTTACCGTCACAAAGACCGGCACTCGTCTCCGGACGGCCGCTCCGGCTCGGCGTGAACTCCCCCCTCGGGGCTCCGCAGTCCCTCCGATCACTCGACCCGCACTCAGGGTGCCACCGACCGTTCCGGAGCGCTGACACGGGAATGCCTCTGCGGCGTCCGCATCGCCCGCGCCGGGGGGGAGCTTCCTGTGGAGAGTCTGGACGTGCCAGAGATGGATGCGGCGGGTGAAGCCTCGGTGCCCTGAGAAGTGTCCCGTTACAGCTCGGTTAGTGCTGCTGCAGTGGAGGAGGAGGAGGAGGAGGGGGAGGAGGGGGAGGAGGGTGGGGTGGACGCTGGGGCGGGGGGAGTGTGAGCCGCGGTGCGTAACAGAGGAGGAACCTATACCCAAGTTCAGGTTTGCGTAAAAGGTGTCGGAGGGAGGAATGAGGTCTGTGTGCTCCCGATTGGACAATAGACAGAACTGTAGTGACAGTGTGTTTGTTAATACCCAACATTTCTCCCATTCCTCTTTAGAGATAATGTGAAATTCAAGGGCAGTGAAGAGATGCTCTCAAACATGTTGCCTCATCGTTTCACGCACCGTGGGGGGCGCGGATAGCTCCCCGTTGCTAAAGGTTGACTCTTCTGAATCCACAGGGAAGCACCAACTCAGAGTCCAAACGTTTCAGTTCGAGTCTCATTGTGCTCAAGGTAGTGTTGTTGTTAGTGCATTTTTATGAATGAGCTGTCATTTTGTGTTCAATTGCCCTTATTGGGGAACTGCACTTGGTTGTTCACATGTGGCATATTTAAGAAGCTAATTTTAAAATCCAAATCCCCTACTCTGTTAGTTTGGTTTTTCAGAGTGTGAGGCAATTATGAGAGTCTTTGTGGAAAAATGTGGCTGCCGGGGGGGTTTATATGCAATGGGATCGAGCTAGAGATTTGACCTTGTAAACGCTTAGGGTTGCAGATTGAAACCTTCTTGAAACTTCTCCCACGAGACAGTTAGTAGAGTAGAAGAACCACAGGGCTTAGTGAGTTAGACGTAGGAAATCCTGGATCTGTGAGTCCCTTTCATAAATAATGTCATCCAATGTCACCTTTTCAGGTATGTAGAGACCTAGAGACGAGCAGGGAAAGGCACAGGGCAAAAACGTAGAAGGCAAAAGAAATAGCACAGAGCAGCTGAGATTCAGACTTCCACTGAGCTGACCAAACAATCTGGAGATGAGTGGGAAGAGAACCGGGGTGCTTGAACTACTTGAGGTTGATGTTCTGATTGTAAGCACGCACACACACACACACACACACACACACACACACACACACACACACACACACACATCTAGTCGTATCTCATTTGACTTAAAAGCACATGATCAGAATAAACTTCAGGGTTTTTTCAGTGTACATTTCAGAAATTATATTATGTATAAATGTATTTCTGGAAAATGCAATTAATAAACATTACCGATGTGAGATGGACACAGCTTTTGGCATGACCCAGAATAGGAAATAACTGAATGGGACAAACTCTGATCTCTGTCCCACACGAGTGGAAATGCTGATAAAAAGCCACTGTTGGCTGTGTACATAAACTTCTGTGCTCCGTACTTACTTTGAAAAAACTGACCGTTCCAAAGCAGCACCTGCAGGAAAATGTCAACCCCCGCCACACCGGTAATGAATTTACACAAGGTGAAAGTTCAAAGGAAAACAAACAAACAATATCCTTCCCCATTGGTCTGCTTTACTGGCCTCACACACACACTTTGTCCTTGGGAGGCCGCTCATTAGGTTGCATGCGCCTGAGGCAACTGCTAAAACAAGCAAACGCTCCAGGCCCTTATGGCTGCTAACGGAGCATGCAACACATTAGCGAGGGGTAGAAATGGAAACTGAAGAGGTGAGGGTCTGTATGTGTCTGTGTGAGCTGAGAACGGCAATGTTTCGACTTATTGAATCCCTCCATCACTATTCATTAACCTGAAGCAGCATGTGCCCCTGGCTGGTTAGTGTATGCAACATGAGACTGATCACACAAGCCGGGCTATTAGTTCTCATGGTGCTTTTTTCTTCTGACAAAGGAGACGGCGTTTCAGAGCTGAATGGATTAGGTCCCCTGCAATCTGCCCTACAGAGACAGTAATGCAATATTCCTTTTTAAATTCCTTCCGCCATTTTCTTCATCATGCACACATACACACCTGCTGCAAGAAACACAAAACACCTACAGGCACCACTTTTCAGAGCGGATTTTGCACAGGTGGTAGATAAGGGGACACCAAGGTTGTCCAACATTGAACCGGCTAACTGCTTTATGTTTTTGCACCACTCCCGGCTCCTTCCTATGTGAACCTGTCAAATGCTTTTTTTTTTTAATTTATCTCACACACACCCGCAGCTGCCATTTCACACACACTACCATGCAATGAGAGGGATTGCGGCACACACATGCAGCAGAAAACACAATGACAGGGGCAGCCCTGTCGGTACTAATATCAAGCCTCGGTCTGCAGGATAAAGAGTTTAATCCCTCACAGGCATGAGGGGCTGAGATGAGATTGTATAGAGCCAGTGTGTGGCAGAGTCCGACGAGCAGTCGTGTAGGATGTGTGCAGGATAAGAGCCATGAGTCACCCAGCTATTAGAGAACAAACTTTCATGCAGATGGCCACCAGAAGGTCCAACCCAGATGGTTCTGTCCAACTTTTTCTCCCTTTCACCTCAGAACTCTTTCTTCCGACTGTCCTCTGATCCTCCGGTCCCTCCTCTGTCTGTGATTCTCTGCTGAAAGGAGTTGGATCGCAGCACAAACAAGTTGTGATCAGGTGCATTGCTCCCTCAGAGGACGTGAATGTGAATGATCAACCCGGCTTAATTGACCAGCTTAACCACGTCCAAGATGGAATAAAGAGCAAGACGAGGCAGGTGAGAGAAAGGACAGGAAATGGACTGAATTGGCACGATGAAGAAGATACAGGATGGGGAAAAGAGATTTTAAAAGGGAAACGATAGGAAAAAGCTTGACAGCAGGGAAGTGCCTCACCAATCTCTTAATGACTTTTGTCTATCTGTGTTCCCTTCCAGGACTCTGAAGCGGGCTAGAAAGATTGCAGCCGACCCCTCTCACCACGGACATAAAATGTTTGTGCCCCTTCCATCCGGCAGGAGGCTGAGGTCCATCAGGACTAAGACCTCCCGCCACACTAACAGTTTCCCCTCGGCATTCGGGCTCATCAACAGAGCCGCCCCCCCCCCCCCCCCCTGACTGACTCTCACTCTCTACATGTACATCCACTTTGTCACTTTCACCTGTCACTTTCTGTTAGCTGGTGCACTTAATCTTTATTTTTATTTTTATCTTTATTTCTTAACTTAACTAACCCATAGCCTATATTTTATTATATTTTTATCTTATTCCTGCACTACGTTGCCTGTTGTCGTACTGTCTGCCATCACACACCAACCACCAAGTCACATTCCATGTATGTCCGACATATTTTGGCGATGTTTCCTGATTCCTCACAGAGGGCGAGGAAAGAGATGGTGATGTGGCTACACAAGTGTGGAATCAGAAGAAGGTTGACGAAACACCAGGCTCATGCACAAAGACAGCTCTTACATCAGGTCGGTTTCAATGAGTGTCACGTTGTCACTGTAGACCAAAAATGTCAACAACAAAAAAAAAAGGTAAACACAGTAAAAACAGTTAAGCCTCAATGACTTTGATCAAAGAAAGTACAGCCATGCTTGAGGCTCCGAGCGTCAGGCTGTACTTGAGCTCCATGCTAACATCGGCGTGCATGTAACATGTAACATACTGGTGTTTAGAAGTTATAGAGTTTAACATGTTCACCACCTCATCATTACAGTCTGTCGGCATAATTTCTTTCACAAATTAGCATTTGAAAGAAAAATGTACTCCTGAAATTGTGAGTATATGATGGTGCTAGAAAAAGCGTCAGGGTATCAAAGTGATTCCTATTGATTGGATTCAAACTGTGATGAGATGTATCAGTCTAAAACATGCAGTTGACTATTTGCTTAAACAAAATGTTAAATTTATATGATATTTATCCTGGTATAGATATTTGTAGAACCACTTCTCAGCTGTGTCAGCTAACAGCTTGCCTCCCACACACACGTGTTAATGCACAGTTTTATTTTCTTTACACTCTCCATGTCTTGAGCTGCATTTCAAGTGGACTATATTCAATATGGAAGTATATTCAAATTACTCATTGGAGGGACATATATGGGGACATGATTTTGAGAGAGGGGGTGGGGGGGGGAGAAAGGACCCTCTTTACAACTGTTTACATTAATAGTCTGTATGATACAGAATCAAATATTATTATAATTGGTGTAGACTTTGGCAATCCCTGTGGATATTTATGGTTCTGTTCTTGCATCAAAGCCTAATTTTACTGCTGCAGGGTCTAACAATCTTCTCAATCTTGGAAGACCAGGGGAGGATATTTTTGAAATTAAAGAACCCAATTTGCTTTTTTGTCAGGTCGTTCTTTGTGTTTTATGGTTTTTATAGTCCATGGAGTTTATGATGTGCTGTGTCTTTAAATGTTTTTTGTTGGTGTGTTTTTCCTTTCAGGGGCTTAGAAAACTTGTTATTGTGACCAGTTCAGGTTCAGGATCCCGATGTCATTGGACGATACGAAGGGGGGGGGCACCCCAAAACCTGAGGATCAGCGACCTTCTTCACAGCAATCACTTGATGAGTGATGTTTTGTTTTAAGCGCCATGAATAATGGAGAGGTCTTTAGTTACTGATTGTCATGTCAGGTTTTCAAGCTTTGGTATGTAGGCAAAATTTGAATATCCAATTCATTTATTTGAACTGTCTTGAATACTTATAGTAACTTTAAACCTAGCACATTTTTCATTTGTCCTGAATGAAAACTTCTGAGATAAAAAAAATAAACTTTTAATTATAGTGATTTTACATTTAAGAAATAAAATTACATTCATTCTTGGCCATTGGGGATTATTATTATTATTATTTAATTATTTATTTAATGCTTCATTGTAGCCAGAGGCCAGCAGCAATAACCTGCCATTCTTCTTACAAGCCTGTCCTGCATTATTAGATTAGAAATCATGAAGCAAGACTGCCTGCTCCTGAGTATTAATTAATTAAGTGGACCAAAACCAATCTGAACTCATCCTAGAGCTTCTTCAAAGCTTGAACTTTCTAATGTTTTTTTAATAGTTTAGACATGATATTATACTTGGAACAGATCCTTGGTTTAAGGCACTATCATCCTTTATCTGGAATGTGTGCTGGCTGTTGCTGTGTTTAAACTGGATACAACTGGACTAAGCTGGAGCTAATATTGCATTATACGATAAATAATTCTCATGCATCCATCCAACCATTTTCCTCCACTTATCCAAGGTTGGGTCGCGGTGGCAGCAGGTTGAACCAAACTTTCTTTTCCCCCTGCAACATTTTCTAGCCCCTCCAGTGGGAGGCGTCCAGGAGGCATCCTAGTTAGATGCCCTCCTGATGTCCGAGCTCCTAACGCATCGCTAAGGCGGCGCCCGGTCACCCCGCTGAGGATCAAGGCCCTAATTTACTCTGACGCAGTCTGTCTCGGCATGGAGGGAGAAATCTGAGCGGTCTCCAGCAGAGCATTCTCATTAACCTCAACCGTAAAAAGGATGAGCTATGACTGATATGCAGAATCCAAATAAGTGCTGTTTTCTTAATGTCAAATCTTAAAAACTGCACACCCTTTGACGGGCAAAATCAGTCCCAACGAGTGAGTGTTGTTCACAGTGCAGAGTGAAATAATTCATATTCAAAGCAGGTTCACAGCAAATAAAAAAAAAAAAAAAACACTCCCTGCTGACTTCAAAATCCCTCTCAGCACAAAGGGAATCCGAGAGCAGGCTGCCACGTAGGAAGCAACGACTGCGGTCTCAGGCCTCCTAGCTTGTCCATTTCTGTAATTAAATTGAATCCCTTTTTTTATTTTACGAATCATGTTTCACATGCTTATTCAACTTGTGGCAACCCAGGGGAAGGAAGGGCCGGATTCAGGTATAAAACAGGAGGCTCCGAGACAGGAATTATATATATTATGTAACAAAAAGGGTCCTTTTAATAACAAGGTCCAATAATGGGCGCTAAGGCCAACTTTCAACAGAAATATAGTCCTCCCGCTCTGGGTTAGTGACTCCGCTCTACTCCACTGGGCACACAGTCCCTCCGGCCTGTTTGGAGGTGATGTGAGGTGAGGTGAGGTGAGGTCATTACCTCTGTCAGCTGCTGCATCTATGTCCGCCTGTCTGCTCCGCTCCATGGATATATCCTCCCCCACCAATTAGTTAATGGGCTGCAGCACCTGCGCAGGACGATATATCCCCTCCGTCACTTCCTCCAATCAGAGCTTGGGGATCCGCCTCCTGTGCTTCGTTCCTCCCCCTGGTTTGCTAAAAACTCTTCTTGAGGATTCGGCAGATAACATCAATAATATTCATTTGAATGTGTCTCCGTTCTATTTAAATTGAGTTAAAGAAATACATGGAAATATAAAACCATTGGAAAAACACTCACCACTCAATTAGTGTCCCAGGTTAAAAGCTCTGTTGCTGGATTTTACAAGCCGTGAATATGTAGGAAGATATTCCCTCCTAAGGGAGGAATAAAGGGAGCTTCTATCACCCAATGGCCCAATGGCCATGAGGGGAATATTCTACACTTTGCCAAAATAATAACCTGAATGATCTCCTTCAAGAGAGATTTCTCAAAGACAAAATGACAATAATCTTGACCTTGAAATAATGGACCAGTGTTACAAACACGTTACGGCTGACAAATGGCTTAACAACTCCCACGAAAAGAGATGGACCCCTTCATGCAGAGGTACCTACATGCAACTACGGCAGTCTACAGCAGCATCTCAAATTCTAAATTGCAACATTTTTGATATTTGGCTCTAATCCTCTTTGGGTCTCTCGAAGCCTCTGTGATCTATATTTCATCAGGGATTTCATCAGACTTCACTCGGAATAGTTTTTCCTCCCCACTGCCGTGACTTGTTCCTGAAAGTTTCTTTTCTATGAGCAGACAAAGGAAACAGTAGCGCCTCAGTTTGGAAACCCGACCTGTGCCGTCTCCCTTGACGCTCTCAAGTTCTCATTCGGTGATGCTATTATCTGATTACGGGTCACAGACCACACAGTATCGGGATGTGGAATCAAAACAGAGCTCTTGATTGAGTGATAGTATCGATGGAGAGAAAAAGATGGTCCTAATCTAGCCAGGTGATCAGCGGTAGTCGCCTATTTATCATTATTAAGTTAATTGGATGGCTATTGATTGTTTTGAGGGAGCATTTAGTTGACAGTTCAGTAGTGCAGCATGCTGTGCTTCTTACTTAACATTTCTGTGCATGCCATTCTCTCTATGTGTGTGTGTGTGTGTGTGTGTCGCCCTTCAGGTAAGTACAGTGTGTGTTATGTGTTTAATACGGATGGGCGTCTCACCAACTATTTAGTCCACAATGAAACAACAACAACACGCAGTGGTTACTACGCATATTTTTATTAGTTGGCTTTCGCCTGATAATTGCCTGGACAATGAGTTCCTCTACCTCTTGTGTCATTGCCATCCTTCTGAATTTGCTAAATGAACAGAACATTATAGACATGTCAGGATGGGGGTGCTGGTGCAGGCTGCAGGCTGCAGGGCAGGACTCAAACGCAGGCTTCTCAAGGTTTCCAAAGGTGATCTTTATTCACCACAAAACAAAATCCAAAGTAACGTGCACCAACGGCGGGTAGACGTGAACAATGACGCGACGAGGGACAACAGGCACACAGGCTTAATTAAATACACAAGAGAGGTGCAGGTGATTGGACACAGGTGGGAACACTCAGGCAATCACAGGACAGGACAGGAAGTGAAGCTCACCCAGAGACACGAGAGACGAGAAAACTACAAAATAAGACAGGAAGAGGACCCAAACCGTGACAAGACACACTTGTGGATAAGCAGTGCATGTCTTCAATTCAACTTGGAGGATTTGGGGCCGTTTTATTGCCTCGCTCGCCTTTTCATTCTTGCTACTTCTAAAATGTTATTTGAACGCTTGGATCGTGTGGAGGGACAGAAAAGAGTTGCAATGCCTCAGGAGGAACTGATATATGATGATGTCATATGAATTGATGTTGTAATATTGGGTAGTAATACATGTAATTGGTGGCATTACTTCTGTCTTGAGCTTGAGTAGTTTTTAGTAATCATGTATCACATGTGTCATCATTTTCTGTTTTTAATAGATTTAAATGCAATGTGGTATAAAGCTGCTTTTGAGTCAGTTTTGTGGAAGATAATCACATTTTGCATCACTAGCCTGCATTGAACATGTATTCATTCATCTTGAGAAGTTTCATCTTTAGTGTTGTGCAGATGTCATGTCAGGCTGATGTGCTTACCGCTGGTGCTGTGTTCCAGACAGTTGCCCTCATTGATAATCAGACCATCTCTTCTAACCATGTCACAATGCTATAGTGCACTAAAATTGGTCACTTTTCACCATAACTGCCGCTGGGTGCCTGGGCTCTGAGGGTATTTAGCAACACAGTCAGACGTAAGCAGGCAATCAGTCGTTTGGACCGCGGGAGAAAGGGAGGGAGGCTCTGAGAATGTGCAGGGGGTGAGGACGGAGACGGGTTTGCCTTATTGCAGCCCTCCATCACTGCACGGCGGCTCACAGAGGAGCCGATGCCCCCGGGCGGTCCGTATGAGACTGATCGCACACAGCGGGCTGGTAGTTCGCCCTCATTTGATGTTTCAGTCACAACTAAAATGGATTAGCTGGCCGGCCTGTCTGCCTCACTGTGACAGCAATGACTCTGTCTACCTCGTCATCTTTTCCTTCCACTGCTTCAATTCATCCTTTCTTAGCTCTCACAATGAAAAAAAAAAAAAAATCAAATTAGGTATTTTGCTGTTACCAAAACGCCTTTGTCACCTGATATGTACATAAGTGAGTCATCAGAAACCCCGATGCCATGTGCATCATTGTTATTTTGTTCATTAAGAAGATGATAATGCTCAGATACCGTCACTACTATCATATTTATTCAATTACAACAATTCTTAACATATTTCACACTGTCTAAATGTCTAAAAAGAAGAGAAAATATTTTCTAAAAAGTAATCTGAAGCTTGTTTCTGTCATATATTTTAGGACTGCACATCGGCCATTGGGACGCACTATGGACTGCTTGCTGCTTATTAGCATGCATTCAATGGATGCAAGAACTGGAGCCTCAGCAGCTTGACTAAAAGCCCCCCGGTGGGAGAGGTTTTAAAAGGAAGTGAAAAGCAAAGAAAGCGACTGTAAACATAGTTTAATAACTCGACAGAAATTAAATAAAAACTTTTCGAACCTCACAGTTTCACAGCAACTCAATGTTAACTCAAGGTATAATTGTCAGACTGCAGGTGTTGTCAAAGGACACGGCTGGGCTACCAAGCCAAACACTTCCCACCAGGAGCCTAATTACTTTGATGAAATCCAGCTTTCTTGTTTCTTATTCTTCTGAGTTTGTTTCCTTATGGTTGCACTTAGGTATTGTAATTCACTTTGGATAAAGGCGTCAGCTAAATGACATGAAATTATAAAAATAATAATAACAATGTAATAATGATAAATATCTAGGGCCAATTTAAGTCTTACATTTTGCCAAGTACGTTTATATTTGCAAAATACTTACTTATACTTTACCTTTATGCAACAATATACAACAATGTTTTAATGAGATTTTTTTGCAAACCGTAGCAAAACCTTTTTTTTTTCGTGATATCAAATATACAATGACATCATGAAAAACAGTAGATTGATTATTTTGACTAATTCCAAGTGACTGTTTGACTGCAAGGTAGGGCTTGGATCATGCTACACACACACAGGCCTCCAGAGTCGACAAGTGGAAGAAGGCGCTTTTTCTTTTGCGAGGAAAAGGACTGACACACACACAAACACACACTCACATACAGACACGCATCCAACATCCACACACTCCCACCCGATCTTAGCTGGAATCCGAGGATCTGGGCTGATGTGGCTTCGTACAATCATGTAACGAGTTGTTGCTCGGCGTCTGTTGTTGTCTTGACAGAGCCGTGCATCCATATTGTGTGTCGTTGTTGCAGCACAGTAGCTTGTACAAGAAGGGCCTCAACATTCTTTCTGTTTGAAGTGTGCTCTTTTGACCTCAGGCCGTGGCTGTTCAAAGCTAGCCAGAGCGATTTGAGATTAAAAAAAAGGATGTTTACGTGTTAGAGGGAGATAAGGAGAGAAAGCAATTATAGAAGATAATGATTTCTTAGGTTTCCGAAAGCACGCATTTTGCCCTCTTTAACCTCCTTTCACTCACTCAACGCTTTTTCTCATTTACTGATCAGTGGCAAAAAGAAGTTGTGCATTAACATATGGTTGGACAGAGGCCACCTGTTCTCTCTAATCAAACAAGGTCCACGAGTGAAGACCTTCTCTAACAAAACGAGTTAGAATGAAAGAACTGAAATACCATCACGTTCAATCAAACATAAAAATGCAAATGAATGTAGTTTCTGTGATTTGATGAAGGGACTTCCTGTTTTGAGGATTTTACATAAATGACACACACGCTGGCTAGATGCCATGTTTTTGTGCCAGCGGAGTTCCAATCAATGTGTGATTCACAACTTTTCATTTTGGAGGAAGGGATTATATTTAGCCGCGTCCCTCCTCCCCCTCAGATGGTCATGTTTCTGCACCAGCACTTGTCACTCATCGTGATGAGCTGTCTACCTTGAATGAGCGTCTAGTCTCAGGCAAACAAACAGAGTCCATCGGGAACAACGAATGAACCACGAGCACAAGGAATGAGTCGTTGTATTGCAGGATTAACCAAGCAAATTCCTAACAATTAACGTCTGAATGAGAACACAAACAAAACCAGGACCGTGAAACTGAAGCAGAGGAATTCAGGAATCATATTTTAGTATATCAGGGAAAACACATGGATCATAATCATTTTCAGATATTTCCAAACCAAACATTAATATGTTTGGTTACAATGTACAAAACATAGAGGAACATTTCAGATTAATTGACCAAGTTTCGTGATATCCAAACCAACACAAATTTTGATAAATGTTTTTTGCTGTAATCAAAAGGGTCAAATTTGAAGATGAAATAATTTAATAATTAAACTAATTTTCCAGAAACAATGTCACTATTCCCCTGGATAATCCACAAACCATTCTGTTCTGTGTTTTTTGTTGTTGTTGTTGTTGGTGATGGCATGAATTTTAGCATCGGATACCTCAACATTTAGGAACATAAAGTTAACCTAAAGTTACAATGATAACCAGAACCAGCCAACTTAACCGTTTTCATCTGTGAGTCATGTCTACATTTCATTATTTAGGGCTTTCCTAGAGTCAGATTCCACGCGCTGGAAATGATACGTTGAAAGGAGCTGTGGATCCATAATAATCAGATGATCACATGATTTCCGCTCTGTGAATCAGACCCACTCTGTTAAAATGCAGTTTGCACTCCGGGGCCCTGGTGGCGGCTCGTGACGTGACGCAGCTGATCGCGCTGTCTGCTTGTGTCTCAAGAAATCCACGAATTCAAAAACCTACGTTATAACATACGTGCATTTAAAGGAATTCCATTCCCTGAAAGAGGTTTCTGGGTCACTCCCACGAAACAATGAGCTGCTGTCAAGCGCTGGGAAGTCAGAGCGAAAGCAGCATGGCGGAAGCAGTCACAAACTAATACAATCCACTCCTCAGCATGGCGAGCCTCTACGGCTGGACTAATTGAATGAAATCAGAGGCCGATGCTCTAAAGCAGTGTAACAGGTTCATCCCGACCACCGTAGGAACACGCGCAGCGTGCAGCAGGACACGCGTCGGCGTACTTCATGCAGATTGATCTCCCCTCAATGGACTAGCTTTAGGTCTCTTATTACACACAACATTCATTAGCGACATCCAAGGGCAGAGAAAGCTGCGTGAGACCTGGTCCTGCACGTTGTAATCCATAAGGGAGCAGGAGGATTCCCCACCTCAGCGACACACTGCAGATGGTGAATGTGAGCCGGCACCACCGGAGAGTGACAAAGTGAAGTTCTCTTCTTCTCGAGCTGTTTGAGGGATGCTCTGCTCTACACCGGGAGAGCGATGGTCAATAATTCACACCGGGAACAAGAGGTCTATAAAGGATCGCCATGATACAGCCGAATAGAGGCCAGGCGCCTGTTTTTAGAAACGCGAGGTGAGTGGGAGGAGAAGTTTTCTGTCTCCTGCTCTTTTTCTCTCTCTCTCTCTGTCCCACGTACCCGTAAGACAACAGACAGCGTGAGGGAGAGCTGACAAAGACAGAGAGTGTCCCCCACGTGGACACATGAATCACACAGAAAGGTGTTATGGTGGGAAAATAAGATGAAGGAGCTGCTTTCCAGCAGAGAGGCATTCAAGGTGTGATAGGGCGTGTGTGTGTGTGTGTGTGTGAGTAGGTCCCCGCAGTCACACCTACGGCTGCACTTCTTCAGCAACAAGCAGTCATATGGGCCACATTGGATAGACCCTTTGTTGGTGTTATCTGCTGCTTACCTGGCACATACCAAGCAGGCTGCATGCCAGTTCTGGGCGTGCTTGCAGTTAGGTGCTCTGTGTTGAAAATGAAATATTTGGGCTCTCAAGGCCGTGAGGGTAAGGCTGCCAGATTTCCCCACGCCACTGGCTATCCTCTGAAGAAGCAGTTTTCCTCTTGGCCTGCTAATAAAACTGAATATGAATATACAGTATATACACTACTACTGCTATACTATATCATAATACATTACCTTTCTTTCATTTTCAGTATACTACACTATGAAAGAAAAGTAATGGATGTTCAATATACTATTCTGACTACATGTATCTTCATCTACTAAAACATGACTTATTTTAAACTGAACTGTCATTTTTGTAATTACTTAAATGTATATACTGTTACCTTGTCCTCCTGCTCTGCTACTGTCTTTTGTTTTTGGTGTTGGATGTAATTGTTCCATATACTGGACAAATCTCATTTTCTCTCATGTATTTTTTTGTTAAAAAGTGAGAACAGAGCCTTTAGTGCCTAATAATCTACACAATATAAATTACATTTTAATGCCAGACTTCTCTTTTTCCCTGCTGTGGTAACTCGTTGAGAGCATCCTAGTTACAAAAGAAGAAAGCCACAGCACGTTAATCAATGTAATGTTGCTGTCAATGGAGAACACGGCCTTGCTGACAGCGTTTGAATGCAAGCAGCTTCCTGCTGCCAGTCACTGCAGTTAAGTGCTTACAACATGGTGGACCTGGAAAAGCAGTAAAATGTGGATCTCACTCTTCCCGCATCTGTAATATATTGTAAATGTTCCATTCATTTCCCGTTTTGGACCATTTATTTTTCAATCTTGGTTTGGTTTTATTATTTGTCTGACACCCGTTGTTTCGTGTACCAAGACTTTGACAGAATTAAATCAAACTAAGTCAAATGCTTCTAAAATCTCCTCTTACTATTTTCAATCCATGTTTATCACATCACATTACTTCCCTCTGCTCTTCCTCTCCTTCTTGGCTTCCGTTCCATCGCCATTTACTGTCAGGTCCCGGCAATTTGGGTGGAGACACCCTATTGGATTTGGTGAAAATTCAACTTATTTAGGCAGCTCCACTGAAATAATGATGAGGTAAGAGGCATTCCTTGTCATTCAAAGTTGCAGAATGCATGTCTTCTTTCTTTGTGTGAGGGGTCAAGTATACACAGATTCCAAATAAAAAGGAGAAAAGGGTAAGTTTATCTATATTTGTAATCATGAACCACTGAGTGAACTGCCAGTACTGTCAAAGGTTGCACAGAAAGTTGTTATTTCTTCCCGTTGCATCTCTTGCAGACCCTAAATGGAGCCTCGGCACCGAGGCGTTCAATAAGTGACTCCAAATCATCGGAAACAGCTGTCTCCTGCAGCTGGAAACAAGGTTGATGAAAGCCGTGATATGGAACCAGAAATGTAAATTTACAGGATGTAAAGCCAAAACAATCAGCTACCAGACGCTCAAATGCAATGCACAGCATGGGGGAAACTGCTGCATCAGTTGATACCTTTTTGTTATTCTGTCACTAATAGCAAAAAAAAGGCCTTTAGTCTTGACCTACTTATTTTTTCATCTCAAGCCATGCCAAACCTGTGAAAGCAACCTAGACAAACCCAAGCCAACGCTTTTACAACTTTGGAAATCCATTTTGTGTTCATGTAGCATGAAATTGATCATAGAAATAATTGTAAAGAGAAAAAAAAAATGTCAAGGCCTTTGAAAATCCCTTCCTCATTGACTGTCTCTTTCTTCCTCTTTCTCGGTCGATCCGTTTGAGCATCTCGCCGGTGTGCAGCATGTTGAAGGTCAATCACTGAGTGTGTGGATTGTCCGCAGCTCACACAAAACACCTCTCTGCAAGGGAGGACTGAGGGGGAACTACTTACAAATAATGAAGTTATTAAATCAGCAGCATTAATGTGCTCTACGGACTGCCGTTTGCGAGGCATTTGTTGTTCTCTCCTTATATTGCCAGAATAAACATGCTGTGATTGAAAGGCATCACCAACAGACTTCGATCACCCTTTTTTCTGTTTTTTCAGCACAGCTAACGAGGAAGCAGAAATGTGGAGGATGCATATTAAATATCCGTACAATAAGCCCCTGGCTTTGAAACCCTCTTTCTTTTCATCATCTTTTCCATCTCATACATCCTCCCATCCCTGTCACATAGCTTCACGTTGCAAGTCTTCACAGTTAGATTCATCTATCATCTCCTAGTTTCTCCTCCTTTTCCCTTTTCATCTCTTCCTCTGTCCTCTCACCCTGCAGCCATCAGTTATCTCCCTCCGGGTGAGGCAGCGGAGGGCTACGCTGACCTTGGATCTCAAGAGCACTCCCAACATCTGTGCCTGGATTTTGATTTTCCTGCAGAGGACAGTGACACACACAGCAAGACCGGCGTGCAAAACACTAAAAAGTGCGCACGGCCCCCCAAAATGTCCCCCATTACCGTGCTTCTGATCCACGGAGAAAGGTTGTATTAAAATATTAATCATGGCTATTATGCAAGCAGGTCCTGATCACCGCGTGAGGGTGGCCCCTCAGAGTTGGGCGGATAGCTTCTGTTACGGTAAATGATTTAGAACTTATGCTGCACTCAGAGGCGTACAAAAGCCCCCCTAATGAGATCGATCTTTGGGCAACAATCATAATCATATTAACCCCAGGAGGGTTAATAGGGACGCTTTGGGACCTGCAGTGTAAAAAAAAAAGAAGAAGGGTTTTGCCCACTCGTATCCAACCATACATTCTTCCTATGTCTGCTAAATGTCCAGGAGGGTTAATAGGGTCAGGTGTGGAAGCTTTAATGTGTGAAATAAGAGCTAAACCCTGCCACCTTTTTAGCAGTCATATCAAATGCAAAGGATTTGATTTCAGAATATGATTCAAATCTCGTTTGTAAATGCTTCAAATATCCCATTACAGTGTGAAAAATGTTACAGTACAGAAGCTAATCTCATATCATGTCTTTGATGATTGTTAATGTTTTACCGTTCTCTTCAGCCTGTTACTTTTCACCACTATGTGGTTTTTATGTTGTGTATAAAGTTCGCCCATTACACTGAGAAGCTTACGCAATATTTGGTCCGTAGTTCCCCTTTCAAATAGAGGTCAATGGCTGTCAGCAGAAAAAATAGAACATGATACAAAAGAACCAAACCAGATTGACTTTACAGTATTAAAGGCTTTATTGCTCTGCTCCCTCCTCGAGGACATTTGATTTGATATTTTCCATTCAGCACTTTATAAGCCTTACAGTTTTACTGTGGTGCTCAGCACTTCTTGTTATTATTAATTATTATTATTATATTATTCAAGAACCTTAAAATTCCAAGATGAGTTTAATGAGCTTGTATCTTCTTTAACTTTTTGCTTCATGACGATAAGCTCTGCAGAAGTTATTCTCTTGGCATGCACACCGCATGGAGGACCCATCAGCCAGATGCTCTGCGATGTGCTGCTAAGCCTGAGATCTTCCTGGTAATGCAGTACCATCACATGCAAATGAGCCTGATTCCATGCCAGCCAGTGTTAGTAATGATGCGTGAACCCACTGGACTGTAAAATATTGCAAATGGACACTCTGCCTTCTACTCTTTGAGTAATGGTGGAAATAAATCACTCTTGTGCTGATGGCATTGCAGGTTATGACCCATATCCTCATCATCACCATGGCTTTGTTTATCACTGTCTGCATCATCATCATCATTATAAGCCCCGCCTGCTTACATCAGCTATCGGCTGACGGTATTCAGTGGTACATGAGGCACAGTGAACACCTTCATAAACTTCTTTCTATATAAAGATATCATAATTACCTCACCTGAGAGCAGGAAATAGCTTTCACCGTGAGATTAATAGTCCACCTCCAAGTGTTCAGTTTTACTGCCACATAACGGCTGGTTTAATTTGAATCTAGATTAAAGTGTGGAAGGTGGAACAAGAAAACTTGTTTTGAGGCAAAAGGAATTGGAAGGGATTAAAACATTGCACGAAATTGGAATTGACTGGAGTTAACGGTATGTGCGCTCAATTTAATCATGAGCAAATTGCTGAGGGATTGGAGGAATTGGGTGAGCTAGCGAGAAGGAAGGGACAAACTGTTTAAAAAATGTTTTTGCCAACCCCTAAACAGAGAGAGAATAGCTGTGCGAGGGCAGAGGGAGTTTAAAAAGGGGGCTTCCAGTGGAGCTTTGTGGTGTCCCGGTCTACAGCGTGTGTTTGTGTGGGTGGATGAGCAGACGAGCTGATATGAGTCCTGACCTTACATGCTAACTAGGGAATGCAGGAGAGAAAGCAGCAGCATGCTAACGGAGGGAAAAGGGGACTGACACACGCACAATCACAAGCACACACACACACGCACGCACACACACACACACACATCTCTCTGAGCCACGGTAACAATCCTGCTGCTAATCTGTGGCCAGCCGAGGCACAGAGACAAGGTGTCGGATTGCTGCGCCGTCTATTAAACTAATTTGAGGAGTCATTTAAGGGGCCTCTGGTGACCTCGAGGGATGAAAGGAGTGTGTGGAAATAAACAGAGTAACAATGTTTTGAGCAAATTACCCTTTTGCAGTTCTCTGCTCATTGAGAACTACAGCTACAACCAGATGGTATTCATTAATGTTAAGGGGGAAGGGGAGATACTACAATACTGTGCTCAAGAAAAACTATTGTTACTGTAAAAAAAAACACATTCATTTTAATTAGTAAAAAAGTTGTTCGGCTAAAACTTCTTTCTGAGTAAGGCAGTTGCTATACAATGGCTTCCTGTGTAGTCTCTAATGCAACGGTATGTTGCTAGGAAACGAGTCTTAAATCCTCCTCAATCTTCTCCAGGTTCAACTTCCCTGATTGCCCTTTTTCTCAGGGCATAATAGAACATATTCACTCAGTATTTCTGCCCCACTGACATCCTGAAAGTCCCATAAGGGATTTTTGTCATGAACAACGAAATACGTAAGTCCTCAAAGAAGGTTCACGCTGCTCGTTTACAGCGGAGGCCACAAGGAGACGACTCACCAGCAAAATGTGAGCATGTCAGTCAGATTAACGTTTACGTACAATACCACCTTCCACATGTAAAATACAGGTTCCCAAAAGTACAACAAAACACAAAATAACCGGACTCATCCAGCATAGCTGGCTGAATTCCTCTTTTTCAGTAAAACAATGCTTAGAGGAAAATATATTTAGGCCAGTGTTGTGTACTTTGAGGGACAACGAGTTTAAGCGTATTGCTTCAAAGTAACCAAGGCTTCTTTTATCATCTTTCCTGCAGCTCATCTGTTTATGGCCCGGCAGGCATGTTGTCCGACTCCTCTGTAACAACTGCGACGTCTTCCCACGTAAGATGGCACTTGTACTGCTGCATGCTGTGATGACAGACAGCATGCGAACCCCTCCATATATACCCCAGCAGCCAGTGTGTGTGGGCTCCAAGTCGCAAAAAACAAACCCTTTGCTGATCATTCCAAATCAAACCTTCGCGCTTTCGGCCATCTGTGGACTTGATATCAAATGAAAAGATCAAAATCATGTACATCACAGGGGAGCAGTTGGTGAGGTAAAGGCAGTTAAGCTTGTTGCCGTGTTTCAGTGAAATCGGCAGCAGGAGCCAGAAACACACACTTCCTGTTGCAGTTCATGATGCGGCAACATGCCGGTTCTGTAACTCCTGGAGGAATCGGTGCCTCAGCTACATTCCGTCCGCTGTACGACGTACACCTGCCTCGCTCTGATCTCGGCTGTGGTTCTGGCTCCCTGGTTGCAGCCACAGGCGAGATGAGACCGTCTATCAGAAGGGTTTGATCCTCTTTCTGCCGGGTCCGTCCTGTACACTCGAGCTGGGCGGCGCTGCACCGAGACGATGCACCATCCGCCTGTTTCAAGCAAGGTCTCCTCCTTCTACGGTCATCAAGCACTAAAGGTGCAACACTTGCTCCATACAGTCTAACGGCTCAGTAAGTTACATGGAGAAAAAAAAAAGCCAACTACAATCCATAGAGCAAACTTTCAAATCTCAACTGAACTGTTTAAACATGGAGAGCAGGTCAAAATAACAACTGGTAACAATATATGATATATTGTTATATATAGTTTTGCTGCAGGCACACATTGGTGTTCCTCTTTTCTCAGGTTGACTCATTGAGCGATGTCATCTTTTCATTGCCTTATTGTCCAATGTTATGCAACAACCGCCATGTATAACATACTTACATACAATAAATGTTTCTGATTCCCGATTCCCAACAAAAATGAGATGCTGGTTGAAAATATAGTTAGAGCTTGCCACCTGAAAAGGCATTACTTGAATTATTGATTCATTGTTTGGTCTATCAAAATGTCACAACATCCAAGAGCCCCAGATGACATTTATAAATAGTCCAAAACCCAAAGGCATCTAGTTTTTTACCAGAAAAAACAGGATATAAGATCAAACAATCTAAAAATAAAGCTCGAATCAGCAAGGCAAAAAACACGTAACAATAGGATCATGCATGCTAAATACAGTTCCATGACATTTCCCTGTGACGCATTTCTCATCATCGTCGTTTGATCTGTTCTGAACTTTAAATTTGTGCAGCTTTAAACTTATCTGCTCAAACTACAACGTGGACATCTTTCAGGAATTTAATCAAAAACACGATAAACACATGAGATATACTGCCTCTCCTTTGTGAGGTGGATCAAATTTAACAAGCTCCAAGAAGGATGTAAGAAAGGCGAGATCATCGTGCGGAGGTGTGCTGGATAACGGCTGCCTTTGATGGACGCTCTGCATTACTTTTAACACGTGAGGCATATAGGAATATACAGCCACGGGAAACCACTGGGACACTGTTACATGACGTGCTTTCTAAGTGAAGCGTGTACAGTCTTACATCCCATATCCCACAAATAATGAGATGTCAAAGTGCGCAGAGGTCAGTTTGAAAACAAGCACCTGGTATCCCTTTGTCTTTTCTTCGTTCCCCCTCTTCTTTAAAGTGCTCACACGTGTGACTCCGAGGCAAAGAAACATCACTGGATTGGAAGACATCTGGTGTAAGACGTCCTTTCCGTGATAGTGGCCTTCTGTCTTCTGAAGAACCCCCTCTCTTCTCCTCCTGCGCCCCCCCCATCAGCGACTTGTTGACCATAGATGCTGGTCAAAGGTCAATCTCAGCACCCGCTCCCACTCGAAATGAGCTGCAAAACGTTCCTATTGGTTTTGATGACAAGATAAGAGCTCAATTCGTATAAAGATCTCCAGATGAGGAGCTTTTAAAGTGTCCCTGCAGCTTATCTGGGCCGATTGTTATGAAACCATCTGCCCACTTCCAAAAAATGAAATGAGTTTTGAACCTTTTCTCTAGCCCCCCCCCCCCCCCCCCCCGGTTCATTTCTCTTTCAAAAGGTGGTGACTCTGCCTCCCTAATCCGACCGTTATAAAAGAGTGATGTTATTTTCTCATGGGTACAGAACATTCCTGTCCACAACGGTGCACCGGATCTGACTTTCAATAAAAAGGATTTGTTATGAACTGATGTTTGGACAACTCAACATGCGGAATGGTACAGACTAATCATTAATACATAGGTTAGTGCAGGGCAGTGCAGAACATCGCAGACTTGAAGTGCAGGTGGACTATTTTAGCCCAACGCATCAATCATTAAAACAAGCCACTGTATAGAATGGATGGAGGAAACGAGTACAGAGAAGGCAGCTACAGGTGAAGTACACAGTCTGCCCTTGTCCAACTCATCTATAAACCATAGAAATGCACCCATTATCTACTGTATCCATTTTAATATTTTACCATGCATACTGAAGTGCACTGCTGACAGTCAGTTGTTTTAAGTCTACATTTCTTAATTAACCCTTACTCATCAATTTACCCCCTTACAAACAGCAGCAGGCCTAGTTCTAAGGAGTCTAAATATTTTATTTTTCACAGACAGCAGGCACCAACTCGGTCTCTATCACAGCCGCAGTAGAAATTATTGTATAAAAATATGATTACACAGGTGTAGTAATAAGGTACCACTTTGGGTAGAAATCTTGTCTACACAGTAAAAACACAAGACCACGTAGTGAAATATAAATAGTTTATATTTGAGAAAATACCATGATAAATATTTAAAATGCCTCTATTTTCCTAATTTATGTCCTTATTGTATACCGTCATATGGCTTTAAATGTAACCATCATAAAACATGAACACTGATGTGCAATACTTTTACAATACTTTATAGTTCTTTTTTGGTTGTACTTTTGACTTGACAGATCTTGTAATAAATTACCTGAAGAAATATCACATTAAAAGCTTTTCACAGAATATGTGTTGTCGTAACTGACCATTCATCATTTCCGTCATGTTACATGAAATACCTTGTGCCTGGTGAGGTTTCTCCTTCCTCAGATTTGGAAAAGCTATTTCTTATCAGTATTGCAGTGCAAAGGCAACATGTACGTTCATCACAAGGGGAAAAGTGTGGAGGGATTATCACAGCCGGGATGTCGGCGTGCTAATCTGTCCTGTTGCCCTTGAAAAGAGAGCCATTATAAAGACAAACATCTGGCAATAAGAGCGTTTTGAATACAGAAGTAATGCAATTCCAATACAACTGTGCTTTGCTGGCTTTGTAGATAACAGACATCTTTCAGACAGCTTTCAATATGCCATCTTACAGATAATTTGAATTAGGACCCACATTGCGTAAACTACACAATGGAAGGTCACAGTACAAAGAAAAGCTGGACGCTTGCACTATTAGCTGGAGAGTAGAAACATCCATAAGCTACCTGGACACTTGTGTAAATGCCATTTGACCATTCCCAAAAAAACAGTATGCATGTGTAACAGCACCAGCAGAAGAGCAAGTATTTACACATTACACACACATTCATACACGTATACAAACACAAAAGGGATTGTCTTTGGCCTATGAACCTGCAATGCCTTTCAATTATGGAGTATTGAACAGCGGTATCAACATTAATGCACATTTTGAGAAAAAAAAAACTACGTTCTATTTTTTATCCGCTTTCTTATTAAAAGTTAGTCAAGAAGGCAAATATTATTATACAACAAAACAACAAAAACTAGCATGTCAGGAAACACTCCAGCATACTAACCCTTCCGGAAAATGACCAATAATCTGGGTCGGAACCAATGACTTGCTGGAGGTTTTAACTTTTTAAATCATCGAACATTGCCAAGCTCGCTGTTGTCCCATTTCTAGACCTCATGCTAAGCTAAGCTAAGCCAAGCTTCATATTCAGAGAGCAGACAATGAGAGTGGTATCGACCTCCTGATCCAACTTTGTCTCAAAAAGCCCTTTGTAATGTTAATCCTAATGCTCAGGGCGGCACACCGGACGCTACCAGGAGTGTAATCAGGCTCAAAATGTGGGCAAAATGCTTAGTAAGCAGGCACAGCAGCTCTGCTGTTTAATTAAATCATGGCTGGGGGGGGGGGGGGGGGGGTGGTAGTTAAGTATAACCTGCGCTGCCCACTGATCAGCTGCTGGTAATGATTTGTTTCATCCTGCATCGATAGTTTCAAGAGGAAACTATACATGCAATGAAAGGGAAATTAAGTATTCTAATCAAAGGGGCCGTGCGAACATCATCGGGGGGGCAGTTCACAAAAGGGGGGCGTATGTTTCCTTTTGACTAAGGGGAGGGTAGGCAGTGCTACTCTAGCCCTCCCGGGTAGTAAGTACCGCTTGCTTAGGAGTAAAAAAACAGCGGGTGGCTCAAGAGATCAAGGTAGAACAAAGTATGATATTCCAGCTGATTATGTTCATATTTATACTAAACATACTTATACAGAATAATTACAAGTCATTCTGTCACTGTATCAAAGAAAAAGAGTGCTTGTTGAATTGGCAAAAAAACAACGACAACTAAAGACGAGTAATGGGAGGAGGACTATGTGATAGAAACAAACACACAGTAATACTCTTACATTGCATCACATGCTCTGAAGCCTGAAGCGTGCTTTGGAGGCGCCCTACAAAGCCTCGCAGTGCAGACACGTGTTTTCGGTACTTTTCGTATACAGCATTGCGTGTCAATTGAACCACAAAGCAGAGTCATAACACACAGACTGATGTCCTGTGTGTTTTTACAATCACTCGGTGTTCGTGCCGTGGTCTGGGCTCGGTGCTGCAAAAATCAATCTCCGCTGCACCGACGCAACAGCAAGCACGCAACAACCCAAACAACTCTGCCCCCACCCCCCCCCCCCCACCCGGCAACCCCCCCTCCACCCCAAGCACACACTGTGCATCGTGAGATGTGTGGTGCAAACTGGGAGACTCATCAGCTGCCAGTTAGGGACCTATTGTTTCTCTCTTACAGTTTCCGTGTGCAGTACACCTAGGAATCTAGGTAATGTAACATAGAACAAATAAATACAACATATAAAATGCCATGTCTTAATTAAAAGTTAAAGGCAGAGTTGTGGCTATTAGTGCATGACTAAACTAGGTTGATAAACGATTTTCTTAATTGCACGTGAAGGTAAACCATTTGGGTCTGATGAGTCCATATTTATACATTATTCCTGTGTTATTGACGTCTCCCATGATAATTGGAATGATGATTTTATTTTTAAAAATGACTGAAGAATTTGAATTTGTTCTTTACTTTGCACGAGGAAACATGAGGAAACATGTTCAACCCAGCTTGACCCGTGTGTCTTGGCCGTAGAGAAGGACCTGCAGCAGGATGGCCACGTCAATTATGATCTGAACCGACCCGCAAACCCAGAACTGAGACGGGCTCTCGTTCATCACAAAGTAGGAGGTCTTGAAAACGTCCCCGGCCGTCCACAGCAGCACCATCTTCACACTGGAGCAGCGGGGACACAGAGAAGCAGACAGAGAGGTGAAGGTGTGAGGACACAGAGAATTCATTTTATCCAAAGCATTTGACAAACAGGGTGCAGACCCAAACAGGGTGCAGACCCAGGAAAACAATGTGTACAATTTTTTGGAAATGGTATTCCTCAACATGAGAGTGGTGTCTCTCTCTTTGTTTAACTCTAATTTAAAACATTTTTTTTTTAAAAGCATTCTTCCTGCCATGGAAGTTCATCAAAACCCAATGTCAAAATTGCATTAAAAGTTAAATAACAGCAGCTAAAGATCAGCTTTTTTGGTAAACCGTTGACAGATTTTATTAAAGCATCTTCATTTACTTCCAGCGGTATGAGAAATATTTGGATTGCATTCAAAGAAAATGAAAAAAATATCAACAGGGTGAAGTTCGGCTTGAACTTGCCGGTCAGAGGCTGAGAAGTGACCTTTTTAGAGGATACTGATCATGTGCCATGCCAGCACTCACATGTCAACACCCTAACTGCAGGGAGTGAAACATTATCCTTGCCTCCTTGCATCCTTTACTCCTCCACTCATCACTTTTTTTTCTCCTGTACTATTGACACATTTCTTCGCTTTCATTTTATTTTTGAAAACTGACTTCCCCGCCGTCGGGTCCAATTAGATTTCCGCTGTGTCTGGCAAGTACATGTTTTCAGGAGGCGCATCTCTTAGGCTCTCTGCAACTTCTGCAACCCAACAACAATGAATTATGAAACCAGCATCCCCCTTCACACTCTGCTCCCTCCGTTTTATTCTCGCTCTCTGGACAGCACAGTCCCATAGGGATGCGGGTAATATGAGTTTGTTCTTTTTTTTCTTTCTTTTTTTATTAGTGCTGACTGGGCTCGGGGACGGAGCAGGACCATCAGTCATCAACGAGACACAGCGTGCGGGTCAGGGGGAGGAGACGGAGCGCCGGAGCCTGCGGAGAGAAATACAGGGACCTCTACGAATGGGGAGGAGACCTGCGTGAGACAGATATGGAAGATGACTGCGTATGGGGGCAGAGGCGGCCTAATGACTTTGGGGACAGCTTGTCCGGTACTATCCTTGAGCTTTCCTTGCAGAGGCATGTCAAACCCCCCGTAACCCTCCCCCGGGGCCGCCTGCAGGCCCCCGACGCCGAGCCGAAACATTCGCGTCCAACACTCCCTGCCTGGCATGGAACCGAGGACATCATTACTATCCCCGTTACAATCTGCACCTGGTATCGAAATGTGATAAACAACCCAAACTGCATCAGGCTGCAAACTGTGCTGTGGGCTGTTCTGCACAGCTACAGGAGCTGGAAATAATAAGTACTTTTTGCAATTTATTCATCATATCCAAGGTGTCTTTTTTATATTCTTTACTTATTTGGTCACTGTAATAAAGAAATAAATAAAAGAAAAGATGTAATGTATTGTAATGTAAATGTTTTTTCATTCTCATTATTCAGACCAACAATGTCTGTATTAATTTGATTGGACAAACATCTGTGTGATATTAAGGACCGTTTGTACCAGGTAACGTATTAGGTGGCTTGATTCCTTGCTATGAGTTTTGAGAGGCCATTTGCTGTCATCTTACTCGGACCCGTGGTGCTTTTAATGGATCGTACTCTCTAAGCGCTCCTTGGGGATCTGCTGATCATACACCAATGCCTGAAGTTCACTAACTTTCCTGGTGGAATTGATTTCCTATAATGTTGACAAAGCTCACAGTTCTCAACAAAGCAAAAACTATTTTTTCCCCTTATGATCAGTGTTTTTTTGTTTGACTTGGCGGGGAATGACCAGTAGCTTATGGAGGCTTATGTCAGCTCATGAGGAGAAACCAATAGTGCTGAATGAAAGACGCGACAGTGACAGCTGGACCGTCTTTGTGACTCTTGTATACTTCCGCTGCAGTTATACTTTGTTGTATTACTTGTCTAGCAGACAAGACAAAGCCAATCTGCTTGTGTGAACACACAGCTTCTTCCGTCCTCCCACCTCCAATTGAACCACCTCAGGCTTTGGCAAGAATCAGACTATTTCCACCTCACACAGAGGAGGACCAGGGAGCGCTTGTTTACAGCATATTAGAGCCTCACTGATGTGTTCTCCTCTCCTAACAATTTAAACCTACAGTGTGAAAAACACAAAAATGTCATTGGATTCCTCCAAAAATAAATGCTAAAAGAATTTTAATTTGTTATGCTTTTACTTTTCTCTCTGAGGTGCCAGCGGTTCTCAGGAGAAATACTGCTCCGCTGAAGCTTTTTGTTCATCAGAGGGAACGCTTTGCTGAAATTTGGATTTCTTGCTTCATCTCTCTCGTCATATTTTCCTTTTAACGCGCCACTTTCTTCTTTCCCTGTTGTTCCGCTCAACTGCCATCTTTACTTTTATTGCCTCTGCCTCTGGTCCACTTATCTCTTCTTTGTTAAAAGGAAATAAAAAGGGTGGCTTATCTCGGCTGCTTCAACTGCATGATAAAGTCAAATAATGAAGTTGCATTTTACAGCACAGTGAGACCGCTTGTTGGAACAATTTCTACCCAAAACAACTTGTGAAGAACGTTACATTTAAAGGACCCATCGTATGCCCATTTTACCCCAAGTTGATGTGGCTCCTCCTTAATGAAATGTCTGTAACATACTTAAAACAGCACACTTTTTACCCTTTCTATAACAGCCCTATAATAGTTAGCTATTTCAAGTGTATCCAAGGTTTGCAAAAACCTGTTCTGGAAAATATCATATCTATAGTGGACGTAGGGAGGGCGGGGGGGCATGAAGAGAGACTCCCATTTCATCGTGAAAATGGAATGATAAGGAAGCTCATTCGCAGTCGCTCAAGCATGACGTTTCGGACGCGTTGTTCTATCAAACCTATTAATCATATTTGTATAAGATATCAATATCAGCAGCAGAATCTGTGGATAGAGAGAAATACCTAATTCATTGGAGGTACTTTTAATTTGTTTTCCATCATGTAAACTTACGTTAATATTCTCACGTTTATAACAATGCCTCACTACAGCCATTAATTTGGTCTTTTTCGTCCTCTCAGCCTCTGGCTAACCTGCTCTCCTTTCCTGCCTCTGCCTGACCTCCCTCACACTCCCAAATTCTCTGTTTCCCCCCCCCCCGTAGGCTAATTTCTTTGCTCGAGAGACGGCAAACATCATTAACGAGGATGAGTCATTAGCAATGTAATTAAGCAAGGCAGGTCATCTGTACAAAGGCAGTCTCTGAAGAAGCGCTGCAGAATAGAGACAAAATGCCAGTTTGAGGTCATTCATCTGTGGCAGGAACACACACACACACACACATTTCACACGCGTCTCTTTGTCATTCTAGACTCATGTAGCTCCATCCGGCTGACGTGCAACTCCACGGGACCTCAGTTGACGGGTGATGAAAGACACAGAACAAACACTTGAACCTGGTCCCGAGCGAGGCTTGAGGTGTCCACCGGGAAAAGGAGTTATTATGGAATCGATTTGGAAATATCGACTGACGACTTCAGTGTCAAACACACCGGCAGGCACACCGTCAACAAGCATGTGCGCCAGCTCGCTTCGGCTTGCACCAAGGCGCTTTGAAATGCAGATTGGCAGAAAATGCAACCCACGGACGTCTTTGTTTGACTGATGTCCTCAGCAAAGCACACACTCACACACACACACACACACACAAAACGCGCTGATGTGCCCTCATGCACTCACACCGACTCATTTCAGCTCCGCCCGGACACGTCTCTCATCGATTACCGCTGACCTGACGCCTTCATCTGGGCAAAGTGGCAAGAGATGACAGGCGGGAAAGGGTGAAATGGTGAGCTGCGGTACTGCAAGGATGGAGAGAAAAACGAGGGAGCTGGAAGATGGATGTGGGAGGATGGAGGTGGGAAGGAAAAGGATGAAAGATGGATGACGATGTGTCCGGGAGACGGGTCGATCAATCCGGTGAGAAACGAACCCACTCTGATAGTTGGAGAGCAGCAGGACAAGGGGGGAGCGATGGGAGGAGCAGGGGGGGGGGCCGGGGGCGGGTGGGGGTCGGATTGCATGGTGCGATGTACGCGGGCCACCAGCAAGTGCCGGGCTGTTTGTTGAACGAGGGCTGACAGGCCGGCTATTAGCTCCTCTAAGCGGCTGGCGCGGACAAGTGGAACGCTAACAGAGGAAGGAGGGGTGAGTGGCATTTGGGGAAGAGGGACAGAGAAAAGGGAGAGAAGTGAAGAGGACATGAGCGGGCTCCGTGCATTTCTGACGGGCCGTGATTTATCCTTAAATGTCACTTTGCAAAGATCAGCATCTTACGGCGGGTCGAAGACAACTGCAAAGCTCATCCGTTTCCAAATTAGTGCTAAAATTCCTTCACAACTCTAAAGAGTCCGTCCATCCAACTGATGCCCGTTTTTGTATTTGTCTGATTCTGCACAAATCCTTTGAACCTTTACTTCTTCCCGCACAACACAAAAAAGATTGCATGAGCACCAATTGTTGGATATACAGTAAATGATAGAAAATAACCGTCCAAAACTCTAGCTAATACTAGCTAAAATATGCAGAGGAAACCTTCCACTTCCTTGACAAAAATGGATGGATGATCATTTTTAACCATCCATCAATGGGTGAAGTGACACCTTATACCCCTAAATCTTTTTCCCATTAACCCCTCTGTCTTCAACCTGCCTCTAAACACTCATCCACAGCTTTTCTTCACTGCCTGTACTACTGTCAACTGTTCTCGTCTGTCTCCTGCCTCCTCTGCTGCTTCCACCTAGTTTGCTGCCAAGCAACCATTGGACGAATAAATGGATGCATGGATGTTGGGAAGAATCAATGGAGGAAAGTCCAACTTTGGTTTTATATGAGTCTAAATCCAGATTTAGGGGTAGAGTTGTGAAGTTCAACATGTAGTCACTGACATACAGGAGCTCCTGTGCAAAGTTTACACAATCAGTGTGGACTGATTTAAGGGCACACTGGGTCCACTGATTTGTCTTCTTAACACCAACAGAGTCCTGGTAATTGTTTAATCGTACTGATACACAATTCCATGGAAGGAGACACACTCAAGGATGACGTTTACAAGAGCTACAATATTTTTTTTCCAGCCTAACCATGCCTGTTTACATTTACACAGTGTGTGTGTGTGTGTGTGTGTGTGTGTGTATAGCGTATCTTTGTATTCACATCTGCGGGCCCACACATGAGGGCTGTATGAGGTGATTTATCAGCAATGCTGCAGCTCTGCTGAGGAGGATGGGGTACCGCGAGGGGGGGGGGGCAGATAGAAAGACGAAAATCAAAGGGCCCAACGGAAAAGAAGCCGAGCTGCTCTTAACCCACTAACTATGAATAATGCATGTGGATCGATCGCACACTGGCAAACGAGGGAAAGTTCCCAACCTGCCCCACGGAGAGATTCTACTTCACCTAACGGAGCCAAGGGGACGTGAGGAGGAGACACAGTTTGCTAAATGATAGTATAGCAACTTTCTTTTCAGAGAATGTAAACAAGTCGTAATGAGACACGTCGGTGATGGCTTTTTGGATTTGCCCTCACAAAATGGTTACAGAATAACATTAAAGCCCCTTCTGCGATGCTACATAAAACTTGAATTTAGCATACATTTCAAATTGCTGACAGGGACATTTCAAGCAGAGCCCTTCTTCCGTGTGAAACGCTGGGCACACACTGTAGCGAAGGACGACAGTATCCATGGCTCTTAAGGTAACCACGCTGATGACTGTGACCATCACAATGACAAAGGGTTTGTGACAAAAGCGTCAGCTAAATGACATGTAATGCAATGTGATTTGATCAAACGTAATTGAATAGAGTAATCACAAATAAGAATTTTCTCCATTAAATGAGAGATTAAATTGAATTAATTGCACAAAAATACATCACATTAAGAGTTATTTGCACTATTGTGTTCTATTTCCTCACATTGTTTCAAACACGGGTGTTTAATTAGAAGAATCAAGCGATTTCTAGTTCTTCATTAGACACTGAATCACAGAGACAGCGGTGTGGACACCGACGGTATCTTTGTTATTTTACTTTCACGATAGTTCCTGTGCACTGAGTCTCTCAATTCCATTTAATGCACATTATTGTCATGAATGAGATGCCAAACAACCTGCCCTCAGCCAGTAAATGAGGAGAACAGAATACATGCACAAACACCTGACGTACTATTGGGTGCAGCTGCACATTCCATCTGTCACTCTCACACCATCGCAGAGAGCAGCTTGTTTCTTGCTCTCAGTTCTGAGTGACACCCTTCAAGCGTAAATAGCGCTCGTATTACCAGGTCCCTGCAATGGCGGTTTCACATTTATTTGACCTCAAGGCCATTCTGTACAAAGGGACAGTACAGTTGTAAAAGTGTCATGCACAAACTGTAACGACCTTGAAGCACGAAGCTGACTTAATCAAACTTTTCGAGGTTTATGTATCATTCAAATACAATGTACTGGATATTTTCTATCAAACCGACCAAAGTGAATGTTTTCTTCTAACAACAAAAGGATAGAAGGCTAGAAGTGAATCAATTGGTATTTGTGTTGCCCTCTCTGAGATGTGTGCGTGAGAGCGTACACGCACTTGGTGCTTGCATCGTGCGTTGCGTAAGCGGAGCACATTTAATAGTGTTTGCTTGGGCATTGTTAACACGATCAAAGTCATTGCCTCGACTTTCCTGGGGCAAGATAAGCCTGGAGTTTTTGAGGACTTGCATTGACTTTTGTTTCTACAGTATGTGGTAGAGATTCGGAGGGATTTCTGTTTGCCGTAGCTTCTTTTCTTGTACTGTGTTAATGCATTTATTTATGACTTATTCATATTCATGGAGAACAAAATAAAGACATCGTATCATTTTTGAATGCATTTGGAAACACATTCATACAGGCAATTCCTTCCATATGCTGTATTATTTTGCATAGTGACAATGAATTGTTAACAGCTCGGCACAAAACTGAGGCAGAGCTAATTAAAGCCCATAAACCCACTGGAAACTGTCACGTGCCATCATTTTCTACGTGAAGCTGTGGCCGAACACACACACAAACAAAATACTTAGTAGTTCCATCGTCTTTAATCCAGAGATATATTTTCATCGTCAATGTTGGTGCTGTTGTTAAATTAATTAATTAATGTATATACAAATAACAAAAATAGGCAATTTGTCCTACAAAACAGAAAGTCACAAAACTATATTTTAGGAGGCACACGTATGCATTTCAAATTGCTAACTAGGTTTATCATTTGTCAATATCTGATTGAATTGAGTTAATCGAATTGTGCTTTACCTTTGGAATGACTAACATATTTAAAATCTATTTGAATTTGTCTGGTTTGCGTTCACACGAGAAATGAAACGTCCGTATATGAAAAGTTCCTTTGGAAGGGGATCGAAGCTCTTTACATTTACTTTACTGCTGTTTCTTCTATACCTTCATCCCTCCTGCCACCACTACGGTCCCATCCTCTCCCTTCCACCGTTTCCCCGGGGATGTGGTATATAGGTGCACATTGTGTGCCTACACACATGCACATTGTCAATAGTGACCATGCACACTGAGCATGACTGAACATGCCTGTGTGTGTGTGTGTGTGTGTGTGTGTGTGTCCTTCTCTCTGACACACCATGCATCTGAGAGAAGGTGGTCATTAGAGCAGCTGGGAAAGGTGAGCAGATCCATACACGTCCCTAAGTACACACGACGAAGAGGACCAAAAGTCCTAAATCATGTAATGTGCAAAAAGCGACAGGAGTGCTGGTTCACACACTGAACGTGTGTTATTTTCTGGAAAGTATTCCAATAACTGTTGTTGTTTTGGAGGTTCATATTACATCATCACATCACTGAGTATGACACCAGGAATCCATAGCAAAGTGATGCTCCTGACATTTTCATCCGTCCCTTCAGAGGTCTAATGCAGTGTTATTGCATTTTTAATCTTTGGTGGGGTATTGAGTTGGATGGATGTTTACGGGAAGTGCAAACCCAGATGTACACCCTCAGGACTCTTTATGTGAAATGGGGCACGGAACAGAGGAAGAACATCTTGCCTTGTGTACAGTAAATCTAAGCTACAGGAAATTATTTTTGACATAGTCCATACTTACTGAATATCTCGGTAAAGTAAAAGGAAAGTGGCTGTGGCTGTGTCATGAATATACTTTCACTCCACAAGCCAAAACGCACAAGCACACAGACACACACTGGATGTGTCTGGTTTTTGTCCTAAAGATTAAAAACAATTAGAATGTAACTATCTTATTACAGGTTTCTGTACCATTAGGGGTGTAATTGATCTCACGGTCCTAATCAATGCACATATAGACCTTTGTACACTGTGACATAATGTTAACAAGAAAGAAATTCAAAATGCAAGCTAAGCCTATTTTTGTGTTCCCCTCCTTCACATTCTCCCTCAGATTCGTTACTTTCAATAATACCATCGAGAATATTTCTCAAATTGATTTTTTTTTTTTTTTACAAATATTGTAAATGTGAGTCCTGAAAGGAGGGAATGTATGCAAATAATCACCGGGTTACTGTTTGTCACTAGTAATGCATTTACCCGTATCAATAAAAGGGATTGATAACTGTCGGATAACCGTTGATAATTGGGTTCATCCAAACCTCGACTCGCCCCTCCAATGAATATAAACGACCTCATACATGAGACTATAAATGACTTGCATTCTCTAGATATTGAGCCTAACGGGAATACTTTCCACGAGATGTGAGTGAGCACTGATGAGGTTCTGTGGCAGTGAGCCGATGCAATTGGCTCCACCTCAAAGCCGCTTTACCTCATGCCTTTGGTGGAGCGGTTGTGGAAGTTCTGCAGCAGCTGGGGGAGGCCCAGCATGGCCTCAAACGTCACGGCTGCGGAGCCCAGCGTCTCCACAAACACGGGCGAGTCCAGCAGCAGCAGGGTGATGACGGCACAGAGCACGGTGAAGCCGAAGCAGAAGAGCAGGTAGTCCTCGAACGCGCTCCACTTCCAGAAGTAGCGAAAGTCCAAGTCTGGTGAGAGGAAAGAAAAAAGTAGTTACAGAGAGTCATTCGGAGAATCGGCTCTGCTTACCTACTATGAAAAAAAAAAAAACTAAAAAGAGTGGATGCAGGTAGAGGAGAGCGGAAACAGGGAGGAGAGTGAAGTTGAGAAAAAAAAGTGCGGAAAGATTGAAAGGAAATAAACCAGACAGAAGAGCCTGGAGAGTTGATCGATTAACGAAGGCTGTCTCCTTGTGCGCGTCGCGTGCGAGTGTGTGTGAGCGTTCGGAGTGCAGAAGGGTGAGAAGGTTCTTACAGTAAGTGCGGATGGAAGCAGAAGAGCAAGAGTGGCACGCACCGATTGAAAGCGGCAACGGCGATGTAGCGGGAAAAAGAGGGGAGAGGGGAAAGTGCTGTAATCAGATCGTTCCATTAAAGCATAGAAATTCTGCAAAGACAGCACTTCTTAATCCATACTGTGCACACATCTAAGGGGAAAAAAAGATTAATAAGACACTCCAAAGCTTTTACATTTCTATTACTTCGTCATCCGGGCTCTTGGTGAGGCCTTAGAAAGTGTATTACCTCCTTGCTCCTCAATCTTTCCACTGACATTTGTGACATTTATCCAGCGTGGCGTTTTACTGATAAATACCGTGTTGTTTGCTAAAAACCGCTACTCAGCTGGGAGGGAAGAGTCTGCTAGCACCATTGACTGCCTGGAAAAGTCAGAGTGGGGTTTCTAATGAGAACAATTCCTCAATGGACCACGGTGTGAGATGATGGAAAGTCTCTCATTGCTTATGCATCACCATGGAGCCGTGGAAAAGCAGCTGACGTCAGCTAAAGGGGATTGATGGATGAAAAGGAACACATTAGTTAGCTTGGGGAGTCAAGTGTGACGCGCCACACAGCGAAGCACCTGACTTCAACACTGATTGAGTAGCTCGCGTGTGAATGAGAAATTGGATGCACATTCTGAAAGGAAGAAAGGCGTTCTCAAACGTGGAAACTTTAAATATTTCTTTGGCGAATAAATCTATTGATTATTTTCATTTTGATTAGCCAGTTAAATGCAAAAAAATAGGACAAGCCCATGAAATGAAAAGAGAGTAACGACTGGCACTATTGGTGACTTAAATTCATTTCAATTCAATTCAAATCATTTTTATTTTGTATAGCCCAAAATTGCAAATTACACATTTGCCTCAGAGGGCTTTACAGTCTGTACACATGCAACATCCTCTGTCCCGAAACCCTCACATTGGCACAGGAAAAACTCCCCAAAAAATAAAAAAACCCTTCAATGGGGAAAAAAGGGAAGAACGTCAGAGGAGGAGAGATCCCTCTGCAATGGATGTCAACAATCAAAAAGGTTTATTATATATATATATATATATATTAACTTAAATAATCAATATGATGAGTAATCAGGATGTATTAGCATAAGAATGCTGTGCATCAGAGCAAAAAAATTGAGAAAAATGAAAGTCAATTAATACTCCTGCATGGTCTCCTATGTGTGCATCTGCTTGGTTTTCTGAATGGTATATGATATATACCTTTTTGTAATGTATTTTGTAGGCTTTGATGGTTTAAGCAAATTTAAAAAAGCTAAAAAAAAAAAAATTGAGTGTGAAATGAAGGAATTTACGTCCTATTTAGGTTCTATTGGCCATTGTCAAAAACTATTACATCCTTACTTTGGGATTCAGAATTAATAATAATAATAATTAATAATATATTTTAACATGACAACGTGATCACCTGACCCGGACAGAGGAAGCTAATAATACCATGACCTGGACACTCGTAATTTGACACGGTTTCCGGGAAACATGTGACAAGTGACAAGTGATGTTAATTCAACGAATCTACGTGCCAATATATATATATATATATATATATATATATATACTTTTACTTGATAGTTAAATAGATAAAAACTGTCCAGGTCAGAAGACCGATAAGTTACATATTACAAAAGTACAAAACTATTTTAAACTCTAAATAAGTCAACTTTTGTGGGGACGCAAACCTTCCCGCCCACTTTTTCCACTGTAGCCAACAACATCTCTTACTGATAAAAGCCTCATTCACAAATATCCTCTCACATGGATACACCGGTTGCCATGAGATACGAGGAGCCCACAGACTCGGCCTTCCACTCCAGTGAAGCGCCTCTGATGTGGCATCCTGGCACGGAGAGGGAGAGTGAGACGTCCCGCAGCGAGCGCGGCGAGGCGCGTTTGGGACAAAACGTTGGACGTGATTTATGGCTTTATTACGGAGCGCCGTGGAGGAGGACACGCCGCCCACTGCCGGCCACGCACGACACGCCGGGCGGGAGAGGAGAGCGCTACAACCCACACAGACACGCTATAGTTTCTCAGCTTTCTCACACACCTAACGCTCGACGGGTTCGACTCTCACGTTGCACACGCACGTGTGTGTGTGTGTGTGTGTCCTCACAGGATGCTGACGGAAGCCAAAAGGCTGAGGACACATTTCACCGGCGGATCACAAGTGTCTCTTCACTGCTGGTGCCGCTTTGACTGCAGCAACGGACATCAAGCCGGAGCCATCGGCGACGCGGCCTGCTGGCGAGTCAGGGAAAGGCTTCCAGGCTGCTCTTTATCGGCAGAACAAAAGCCCAAAAGTAAGAAGACGCTGACAGCAGCAACGACGAGAGGAGAGGGATTTCAAAACTACCGTCAACTTCCTCCTGCCGGGCCTCTCCTGTTCTCATCCCTCCATTTTTAATTCAGCTCCCCTTTCCTCTCTCATGCTTATCGTGAGCATCGTGATGAACTCACACACACACTCGCTCACACACACACAAACATTAGACACACCAACACAAAAAAAACAACAACATTGGCCTCTCACCAAGTCAATTTATTGGAAGCAACACACTCGCTTCCCCCTCCTCTCTGATCCCGGCTGCTTCCCTCTCCCTCCATCCCATTTATACAGCCCGTGTGCCTTATACAGCCCGTGTGCCTTATACAGCCCTGTATGCCTTATACAGCTCGTATGCCTTATACAGCCCTGTATGCCTTATACAGCCCTGTATGCCTTATACAGCCCTGTATGCCTTATACAGCCCTGTATGCCTTATACAGCCCTGTATGCCTTATACAGCCCTGTATGCCTTATACAGCCCTGTATGCCTTATACAGCCCGTGTGCCTTATACAGCCCGTGTGCCTTATACAGCCCTGTATGCCTTATACAGCCCTGTATGCCTTATACAGCCCTGTATGCCTTATACAGCCCTGTATGCCTTATACAGCCCTGTATGCCTTATACAGCCCTGTATGCCTTATACAGCCCTGTATGCCTTATACAGCCCTGTATGCCTTATACAGCTCGTATGCCTTATACAGCCATGTATGCCTTATACAGCCCTGTATGTTTATCTGCATAATCAAATTGCTCGGAAAAGTTAAACGAGGAGAGAAAGCTATGCATCATTCATAGAGTCATCTGTTTAATTTGTCCTCCTGCACCATGCATCATCCCCATCTTCCATTTGCTGACTTTTTTTCCACCCACCTCACTGACTAAAAACACACACAAGCACGCACAAGCACGCACACGCACACACACACACACACACACACACACACACACACACACACCTCGGCTCCTGACCTGTCACCTGTCACTCCGGGGCAGGACAGGTGGCCTGGCCTTTTCCAAACATCCTTGTGTCTGGAGTGCGGCGTCCCTTCAAAGACCCCAGGTGGGGGGTGGGAGACGCTCATCCTTCACACCCGTTCTTTGTTAACACGAAGCCCACGCAAAGATCAAACAATTCAATTACTAAAACAGGCGAGGAAGCGGCCGCGAGGATGTCAATAAGTGTTCATGAGGAACGATGTCGCACAGGGTAAGTCAATCTGTGTGTCTGTGTGCTCAGGTGTACTAGTAGCCGTAGTAGGTGTCGTACAGGGACAGGGCTTGTTGGAGCTTAAGAGCACCCTCACGCTAGCTGCACGGCGGAGGCAGAGGAGGGACGGGGGGCGAGCGAGTCGGAGAGAGAGAGAGAGAGAGACGCACGGAGGCTGAGCCTGCGGTGTTTCCCATCAGGACGAGCAGCGAAGGCAGCGAGACGGAGACAAGGATCAACGCTGACAGCTAGTGAGGGGAATGCTGAGTCAGCACCGCTGGGCTGCGAGCCCTCTCTCTCTCTCTCTGCAAAGCTCTCTGAATGATACACTTCTGAAATAATACCCACTCATCAAGTTACTGTGTGAATGTAACAGGAAGAAGCGCACACCAGAACAAATTGCCAGAGGTGGGATCAAGTCACTGTTAGGCAAGTCACAAGCAAGTCTCAAGTCATTGCCCTCGAGTCCCGAGTCAAGTCGAGTCAAAGACGAAGCAAGTCCCAAGTCGAGTCACAAGTCACAGCCAACAAGTCTCAAGTCGAGTCTCAAGTCGTACCATTTTAGTTTCGAGTCATTTCGAGTCATTTTATTATAGTGGGGACGGGGAACCCTGGGTGATGGTGCGCTGCCTCACAGACCTAGACTACGAAGGGAAGGGTAATGGTGGATGGACTGTGACTGTGTTATAGTACTGTAACGCTCACCCCAATGCTGCAGCGTAAATAAGGAGGCGATGACTGGCTTGCAACTCCGCTGCATTTATTTATATAAAACAACTCAACTTCGGTCACTGTTGGCCGTCACCACGCCGAACGAACACTTCCGCATACACGGCCCCCCAAAACTCGGGTTGTCTCGCGTAACTACAGCTGGAACGGAGCATAACGTGAACACATGCAACATCTGCATAACTGATTAACTAATAACTTTAACTCAGCTCATTACACTACTTTAAAACGGACGTTGGCATAATGTTGGCGAGGATTTCCATCGGAGTCTGAATCCGGGTTCAAAAATCCCGATTTTTGTAACCATGAACGAGCTGTCTCGTTGATGCGGTCAAATGGACTGCAGTGATTGGATGTTGTTCAGGCAGCGCGCGCCCTCTGCATACAGGTGGCGCACATTTTTTTGACAGATGCAGATAAACAGAGCGGCGCGGTGGTGTGAAAATGTTTTCCCCCAGTTTTCATGGGAAGTAGCAAGTCTTCTCGAGTCAAAGGGCTCGAGTCCAAGTCAAGTCACGAGTCATCGGTATTCAAGTCCAAGTCGAGTTGCAAGTCTTTGTACGTTTTGTCGAGTCGAGTCTCAAGTCATCAAATTCATGACTCGAGTCTGACTCGAGTCCAAGTCACATGACTCGAGTCCACACCTCTGCAAATTGCCCCCCCCTAAGTGGATTCAGTGTCTAGTTCATATTTAACGTGCGAGCAGAAACACTTAGACAACTGCTTGCTTTTGTAAAAAAAAAAAAAAAACTCATCAGAAAAACTCTATTTGAGCAATTACTTGGGTGCGGCGCCCCGGAACGACCCACACACATACCAGTCGAACACGCCCAAATAAAGCCAGCCAATCAAAGGGAATTAAATAGAAAAAAACATCTCATTATAATTCCAGTCTTCTGCACGAAGCACCACTTGACACAGCTGGCAGCGTTCGACTCTCCCTCCCTCAGCATCTTGGGGCCGTCGGACCGGCACCATCGCCGTGTGGAGAAGCAGCGGCTCGAGGCCAGCCACGCGTTACAGGGGGGGTCACTTAAGGAGAACTTTGTCTGCCAAAAAACAAAAAAACACCTGTCTAGCCGTAGACTTTCCAGTCACGTCCTTGAGAGGTTTGCTCAACAGGCGCCGCGTGGCTTCAATCCCACAAAGTGGCAACATCTGACCCACGAAAATAGAGTCAGAAAAAATACATATAACAGTGGTTAATACAGTAGTAGTACATACCATACAACGGATCAAAGAAAAAGGTGAAAATGTGCAATGAAGTGAGAAAAGAAAAGTGCAACGGAAAAGTCAAAAAACACAAAGCCGCCAAGGTCATTTTCACTGTGGCAAGCTGGATTAAGAAAGCGCTGTTCCTTTCTTTGCTGAGATTTCAATTTCTGATCTCATCTTGACGATGTACAAACACTATTAGAAAAGAAATGCCTGAACACACAAACACACACTCGCATGCAGGAATCACAACATCCAGTGGAAATACTGGAAATCATTGATTTCCAATAGCTTCTGTGTGCGTTTGTCCCAAGGGGATGGGGCAGATCACAGTAAGCTGTACAGCTCTTTCTGCATATTGATTTTGATTTGTTTCTGATGCATTATCTTACACTTAATACCAGTCGTGGATTTGCTGCCAGTTTTCTGTGAGTACCTCCTCTATTTCTATGCTTTGTCTGAGGGGAATTAACATATTAAATAAAGCTGAAGAATCCAAAAGCCCGTCTGATCTTTCGGTGCATTCCTATTCACGGGGGCATCTGGAGAATTCATTTGCATCCATGTTTGTGCGTTACAGAAGTCCCTAAGGCAGAGACATCTGAGGAATGCATTCTCAAGTCAACAGTGATTTGAATTTTTAAAAGATGTATCCTACTGGCATTTACAAAGAACATTGACATATGACATTAGGACAGTCGGCTTAGCAAGTACTGGACAGCTATGCGGTCAAGAGCAGTTCACCGCCAACACAAAATGCAATAAATACCAAAATACAAATGAACAGTAGCAGTGTCAGCCGAGCTGTGTTTTCTCCATTGTACCACCGCCTCTATGATAACAACTAGTGCCCCTTTGCTGAAACTGCTGCTGAAACCGTATGGAGATTGCACACTTCAAAGCTTAGAGCCATAACGGCGTCAGCTTGGTGGTTCACTCTGCACAGCCGTGGCAGTGTGACCTGATTGGCGCATTTTAACTTTCGAATAAATAAAATCACATGACTTTTGATATAATTTACTGTTTAGCTACAATTCATTTGAACCGATAAGATTCATGGTTCAAGGTTCATGCATATTTTTGTTCCACTTATCACTCTTGTTAACCGTACACATTTGCAGGTAATTAAATAACAATATAAAACAGAGAAGGATAAAAACTATCATTTGAAAATGTTGGCCACGGGCCGGCCTGTTTGCAGCCCATAATAATCATCATCTGCCGCAGGAGCACTTCTGAAAATGGGCAGCCTTGACCTTGCAAGTCAACCATGGCTGTGTTTTCCACAACTGATTGGCTCCTCGCTGAGTGTATGTGCGTGTTCCTTCTGCCCTCTTGACCCACACGAGGCTCAACTAACAGACTCCACCGGCGTTAATGACAAACAGCAACAACGACTCCGTGGCATGGCCCGACCCCGTTTCCTCACATAACATAAAGAGCAGGATCGCACGCAGGGCAGGAGCCACTTCATGGGGCTCTTCCCCGTTAGCGTGGCAGCCGAAGATGTCCACCTTCACGACAGGAAGATTGATGGCCGCCTTTTGAGCCTTTTTTCCATGCGTATGATGACAACAATAAAATATATATCAGCACATGACTTATCCACGCCTAGCAACACTTATTTTTCAGGTTCAGGTCCGTTGGCAGTTCTGGCACACTGTCAAACACACCCAGCGCCACCTCGCATTCATTCGCGCTCCGGCGCCTCCGTCTACTTTGGTCCCTCAAAGTCGTTGGCAGGCGTCTGCAGCTCCGCGATGAATGAGGGAGTCAGCGAACCTTTAGGGTGCACCACCACAAAAACACACCCCATCAAGTCGGGTTCAAGGCCCAGGCGTCGGACCGTGACCGTGTGGTAGGTGTGCGTACAGGTAAATGGGTTTGCTCGTGTCCTTCCCGAGGCTCGTATGAGGCTAGGAAATAATCCAAAATGAGTGTAATCCCACCATGACCACACAATAATTTAATTTGATTGGATTCCATTTTACATTACTTAAATCTTATTCAAAATTCACAAAATGAGTTGTTGTAGTTTGTTTTGTTTTGACTGACGTAATAAACTGTATAACAGCAGAACATTTTATGATACATTATGATTTATGATATATATATATATAGATAAATAGTAATAGGCCATGCCACATTGATAAAAATATGGCATGGTGTTTATTGTGTGTTATTATTATTATTGAATATGGCATATTGCTGTTGGAAAAACATCTCAATAACTTGATGACTTGATTTCAATGGTAACTCTGCGCCCGCAAATGTCCCTGCTAAAGATGTCTTTCGTCTCTCTTCATTTTTTGTCTCCCACGCTCTCCTCAAGGTTGGACACCAGCCGCCCACACACAAAGTTACGTAAAGAAAAGAAAAGACGAGAGCGATCCTATCTGGACAGTTGGGACAAAGTGAATCAGACCAGAGGATCATTGGACCTGATCTGAAACCTAAGTAGGAACAAATAGGAGCACTGAGATGAACCGGTGGAGCTTCATGCTGCCACGGAGAGTACCCGCCATTTCTCACAGCCCCTCCAACTTCACACTCTCTTGCCACATTTTTCTCTTTTTTTTGCAGATGCACCACATGATATAGTGTGCACTATATCCACTCAAATAGACATGTTGACACACAAACAACACAGTGGGAACCTTTTGACCCCAAGAAGACGTTCTGCTCTGTAGTTCTCTCTTGAGCTTTGTTTGTGTGTCCCTCTCACGACTCGTCCATCACCCTGGTGCCCTGTTCTGTAAGCTCCATGAAGATGAAAAAAAAAGTACTTTGTCAGCGTTGTCCTTCCGATTGTCCCGATAGCGATCTGTACAAGACTGTATCTTGCTACATCACTGAAAGTCTCAAATGAGTCGAGTCCGTAGGTGTTTGGCCCCAAAGAACCTTCGTGTTTCTCGCTCGTATCGGGTTTTCTCTCAACAGCGAATTCAAAGTTTGACGTCTCAACAGTCTGGCTCTTCCCGCTTCGTGTGTTTTTTAAAGGTTGTGATGGTTGAGCAGATGTTTTCCTATTATGGTTGTTGGTTTATGAGCTGTTATCTATTAACACCAAACACCAACGCTTTAATCACTGCCAGCAATGACATAGAGGACACATTTTTACCTCTTATTTATTCATCATTTTGTTCTCAGAGACTTAAAAGACGCTGACCCTCATTTTTTAACAGCGCTTTCATACCAGTGTTGGCAGCTCGCGCTGACAGACTTGTGCTGTGAGCGCACGTTTGATACGAGACATCAGAAGCTGAGCAGGGAAGGCCATCTTTCATAGCGGTAACTACATGACCCGATGCAGAGCAGTGGCACATCCTGTATTCTTCTACCTCTGCTCCAGCACGCTGACAAGGTAACTCAAAAGAAATGACGTTTGATGGACGTATTTTCTACTTTTAGGTATTAGGACTTTGACAGCATATCATTGTTGGAATCATAAAACCTATTTAACCATGTTCGCCAATGCTAACAAACCTAGTGTCCCACGTAGGCTCAACACTTGTGTGTCCGGACAAAGAAGCTTTGTAGTATTGTGGTAAAGTCTCTCATAGGATGTAAAACAAATGTGCATGCACGCGCACACACACACACACACACACACACACACCAACACTTTGTCTTCTTCCTCAGGGTACAATTACCTTAACACATATAGAGCAATTACCACAGGGGTGCTTCATTAAAAGCCATTATTTAGATATATGGTGCACTGACCGTCCTCACACTGCAGCTGGCTACCTTCCTTCACCCACTTGTGTGTCGAGTCACCACGCGGAGACGTGTTGCATATGTACATCTTGAAGTGATTTCATGTATGTGGGATTTCATTCTCACTCTGTCAAACGTCGTAACAAACTTTAAGCATCGTCTATCTCTTCCTCTCACTTCCGCTTTTACACAAAAAGGTGAAACAGACCCTGATTGATGTTTCACAACGACAAAAATATCCTGAACATCACAGACCGGGCCTGTCTGGTGCTGTTAGAAATGTATTAAACACCTCAGAATATGATCAAACAATGATGGTCAATATTTCGCCACTTTTCCCCAGACATGACCAGGCACGTCTCAACACAAATGGCGTATTTTCCCTCTTGGGTTAATGGCCAGTCTTTCAGTGATGGTTTTCACAGCATTATGAAATGATGGAATGGAACCAGAGGGTCAGTCGGATGTGAAGAGGCGTCAGTGTCCACTGCTTCAGCGGGTCAAAGACCAGAGGACAGAAATGAAGAAAGACTTTAAGGATTAATAAGGGGAAGGAGATGGTCTGCTGCTTCTGTCCTGAGGAACTTCTCGTGGGGACAAACATGGATTGTTCCCTGTAAGAGTTCAAAGGACCCACTCCTCCTACTCAATGCGAGGCATGAATGCAATCCCCTGAGGAGCATTGGTTGAATGGGGAACTCAGGGTGGACTGTTGGAAGTTGATCAAAGAAATGAATAAAATTCCCAACACAAATGAATCTGTGTTACTGATTGAATTATTGCTCTACCCTAATCTGAAGAGAGAAGACCATCTGATTTATAACATTATGGCATACAGTTATGCTAATGTGCTGTTCGGTTTGCATATTCCATCGAGGATTTATTGTTTGCAAAGATAACGATTTAGAACTTAAAGTAACTTAATTATTGTGGGTATCCAGCAAAATAATTATAATAATAGACTTGTGTTGTGTTAAATTGTCTCAGTTAGGATTAGTCAGCAATGATTAAAAACTATTAATCATATCCCACTTGAGCTTGTCTCTTTTTTTATTGCTCCAATTATCGTAGTTGCTTGTTGAAAAACCTGCTTGGCTTTGCGCTTGTGTGTGTGTGTGTGTGGGGGGGGGGGGGGGGGGGGGGGTTGTTTGGGTTTGAGGGTAGTCCTGCAGGCAGTGATGTTCTCAGGAAGCACAGAGGGACACCGTTGGAGACAGTCTGCATAAGTCTGGCGTCTCATGGACAGCACGGTGCCCGGAGCACATCTTCACCTCCAATTAGAAAGCAGGCAAGCATCTGTTTTATTATCTTAGCAAGACTCAGATCATGTCGATTTTTTTCTAACTGAAATAAGGAGAACAATTTCAACTAAGAATTAAGATTTGGGACGTTCATTTCATTGCATATTTGTTTAAGTCGGCGGGTATATGTTGAACAATGTGAGACAAAACGAGAGCAAAAAGCCGCCCGAGTTTGAAGTCTTTTACACAATAAGGGAATAATGAGCTTAAACCTCCGCGGGATCTGTTTACAAGGCACATTAGTCCTTGACAATGTGGAGTCAAGGACTAATGTGCATTACCCCTCAAAGAATTGCACGAGTCTCTGGACAATCGAGTTTGCGTTGCATGTGTTTCATAGAAATTCCCGTGTGGTATTGCGAGCCACTGCCCCAACAAGGAAACCACGGGCGAATGACTTTCCCCCCCAATAGGGGTCATACACTTTGGGAATTTGTGTTTAATGAGGTTCTTAGTGTGTGGCTTTAGTAAAGCAGCTGTTCAGGCTGCACAGGCAGCTGGCTGGAGCAAAGAGGCCATCAAATATGAAGAGAAAAGAGGGGAGAAAACAGCGAGCGGGAGCGCAGAGACACAGTGATTTCATTTCACCCTCCACATGAGAGAACTGTTGTCACAATTCCAAATACACCAGCAGCCAAGGCCAAACGCAGGAGGAAGGTAATCTACCGCATCACCTGAAAGTGTGCCGTCCCAGTGAGTACATGGTGCATCTGTAAGGCATATCCATTACCAATACTGGAGTTCGACCGAAAACAACAGTACAACCTGTTCTCATCCGTGTCTGCTAGCACTATTCACATTAAACATGAGGATATATATTATTGGGTATAGGGTTAGGATATGTAAGTAGCATGATTAAGTGACAGGATTCACACAGCTCTTGTGTCGTGTAAATGCTAATTTTGTGCTGTCGTCATTTGAAATGTGTACTCTCTGGGGGATTTGAACTGTTTGCTGATACTATTTTGGGCTTTGGGCATTTAGCAGCATCATGGGGTTGGGAGGGGGGGGGGGGGGGGGGGTTTCATTGTTTGGACCGGCGGGTTTGTGGTTTCTGTGGCTTGTCATACGAAACAGACAACCCATCGTCAGGGAACAAGCCGTGGATGGCCTTTCATCAACTTAACGGGCACTCAGAGGGTCTTGACATTGCGTTATCGGGCCCACCTGGTTTATGGATATCTTGATCCACATGACAGAAACACACAACACAATCCGGTGCACACGCAGCAAAACAGCTGTGCAGCATGCGCTACGGCGACCTACTGTATATAACAGATGGGTACACATGGCCTTTTCACACACACACGCACCTGTCGGGTTGTGCAGCGGAGACGGATGTTATGGATGGTGTCTGCTTGTCAGATCGTCTCTCTAGTGCCAATCTAACGAGGAAACAACCTCTCCTGGCTGACACGCCGGGTTCAGCGGGGCCAAAGACACAGCCATACATAACCACCAGGTATCGGAGCAGACCCTCGGCGAGAGAAGTCGTTTTCTCAGTATCCCACGTTGATAAGGGGCAATAGCACGTGTCTGCTCCTTATGATTTTTTTATCAATCGTGTGGGTCTGATTGAAAGTATCGCCACGAGATAATTTTCGGTAAAACAGGTGAGCCCATTAAACTGACTGTGTGTGTAGAATGAATGTAGATGTATGTATTTTTCTCAGTTGTACTGTCCTTTAAGGTGCAACAAGGCTAAAGGATGAGTGGGAAGAGAGTTCAATCAAGGGCTGTCTGAACCAACCCACGCAGTCCTGAGACGAGGTCTAATCCGGGGGACGGGTGGTCTACAGTGGGTATGGAAGGACTTCATCAAATACACTTTATCCACCACAGAAAGTTCTACAGTTGGTGCATTCATGTGCTTGTGGGAAGGTTAGTCATTTGAGATGTGAGAGTGGGCAGCAAAAACTCATTGGATGCACAAACAATATAGGGTCAAATATCAGATCCATGAATTACCACAATAGCTGTGGGGGGCAAGAGAAACATTCAACACATGTGGAAGGATGACTAAGCGTTCCCCTGGGAGGTATGCTGAGATATCCATGTTTGCTTCTATATCAGATCTTTGATATACAAGCAAACAACTAAACGGTCACAATGAGCCGAAAATGAAGTCACCCTACCTACACACGTGTTGTAATTCAAGTTTGTCATTGATTTGTTGACATAGCTGAGCTTTTAGTGCAAGAACGCGGGGCCAACCAACCAGCTCAGGGTCACCACACGGCGCTCACACAGAGCTTATCGCCGCCAAGGGCGACGTCAGGAGACCGAGACTGAGGGGCAGATTGTACGACAGGAAGACCCTGAATTCAAAAGGTACAGCAATCATTCATTTGGGTTCGTGTTTTATAGTGTGTATAACAAACGCACACTTCGAAGAACATCAGAAGAAGTCCTCGCAGACAGATCATTCATTTCAGGGCACCGGACCGACAAGCAGCCCGTGGGGGCCGCCATCAGGCAACAACGGAGTGTCACGCACCAACATGCCACGGATCCTACTGCTCAGTGTGTCAGACCCTTAAAAGACGACACCAGGTCAAGTAATGACTGTGTGAAACAGCTCTCGACATCCAAAAGATGGCCGCGAAGCTTCGGTTGTAGAAAAGTGTTTTTAAATTGCGTCTCCTGGGTAAGCCTCCGTGAAAACTATTGGAGCATAAGCACCATCTTGACAAATACTCTTCTGAGGCATGTTATATTATTTCCAAAACATTCTGCCCAAGAAAAATCAAAATGCCTGAATGCTAATGAAGCAACTCGCACCTACCGCACTTCATTTGACTTGCTAATTAAATAGTTATCTGGGGTTCAATTAAACTATTGACGTTGAAAGTAAGCACTTTTCTGTGTCGGGTAGGGTATGTAAATGAAATTGGTTGGGTCTGTCTACGTGTCTGTGTGTGTCTATGTGCTTGTTACACCTGATTTGTCATGCTGCAGTAGTGCTGGCTGTGTTGCAGATAAGGCTGAGTGATCGTACTCTGCACTGCGCCATTCAGCAGGGACAGATGCCACATGGAGTGCATGCAGTCAAAAGTCACAGATTAATATGAGAAAAATGCAAAGACCTTGCCTTTTAAAGCGCTTTGCTGACTCAAGGTCAAAACACACGAGTACCGTACAGCAGCGTAAGTCAACTACGCAGCTTTTCCTACACTTCAAGGTGTCTTTCAGAAGAAAACAGCCCAAAGCTGTAATTGTCCATTGATTCGGTCGTTTAAATGAAGGGTCCACTCCAAATCAAACCAATTGGCCCTCTCATACATTTCAAGCAGTATGGCAGCCTGTTAGTCACTTGGTTGTATACAACGGTCTTGGTGTCATTTTTAAGGGACAATAATCTTCCGGAAAATAGCTTATGTGATGACTTGTTGTCACCTGGGTGAATAAAAGCAAAAATGATTTGCGACGGGTAAGGCAAAAATAATCAGCCGATAATTAGACTGAGCATGCATGCGTTAACTATTTTCTCATCCCGCGTCTGACCTCTCCAGAGAAAGGTCATCAAGGGTAAATTGAACTTGCTTTCACCACTTGAGTGCTAAGGGTTTTAGAGATGACTGCTGGGTCAACAACAGCCATCAGAAGCCCAATCTCTTACTCTGTTTATGGTCTGGTGAGCTCTCACAGCATATTGTAAAGCAATTCTGGCTCAAAAAGTGGTGAGAGCTGCTGTTGTTGGCTGGTTAAATGAAGGAAATAAAAAGGTTTCAAACTAAATATACCATAAGAGCTAAGGTCACGTTGTGGTAGTTAGTTTGTGCTTCACCGACTCCAACCAGTAGAGGATGATGTTGTTCAACTTATTATTTGTTTTTGCCGCTCAACTCCTGACTTCTATTTAACTTGAATAATTTAAAGTGCACTAAGTGAAACTGTGTCAATAAAGAACTAATTTCCCTTCCCTCTGTTTCTGTGATTCTTACATTTCCTACGTTCCACTTGTTCAAAGTTACTCCCCACTTTTGCTGCACTTAGCCTGAAGTCACATTCTTCTTTTAACACCATCACTCCCCTCGGCCCACTTTCAGCTTCCAGATGCCTGTGTGATGAGGCCGGGGTTGTTAATGTGGCCCCCTGGGGCAGCGACTGGAAGTCACTGCAAAGTCATAACCCTCAAAACGGAAGCAGCTCAGTGGTGACGCCATTACAAAGACTCTTAAATGTGTTTCTTTGGATCATAAATATTCTTCAGTCATTTCCTTTTGAGCATATTTTCCCTGTTTGAATAAATATTTATTATTTTTGGAGTTTAACCTCTATTGGTGCTAATGTGAAGAGTTGCATTTTAATGGGCTCTGTAACAAAATCCCCAAACAGATTGTTTTTTGCTGACCTTTCATCCTGCAACCGTCGCCAGATTAAAGCAGCGTTAAGTGGAGCACGCCGATGTAAACACACAAATTCCCCCCGTCCTTCTGTCCTCGCACTCGTTAATGATAATCACGGTGACCTCGCTGGAGAATTCATTTCCGGTCTAATCATGTTGATTCTCTCTCAATTTCCACTTTAATAAAACATGCAAGGCTTAAAAACGTAGAAACAAATCTGCATCCTCACTTTCAACCTTTGAAAAGTGTTGTAGTAGCTTTAAATTGTGTTCGGGAGGAAAAAACGTGCACAATTTACAATGTCACACCTAGCTGTGAGTTGCCTATACAATTGTGTTCAAAAGGTCCGACTAACGTGGGGAGGCCTGGGATTAGTTGAGACTGTGCAAGTCAGAATACAACAGACCTCTGTAACGTCCTGACAACATCACTGCTGCCAGTCCTTTTGAATATGAAATATCCCACTGATACGTGAGTCCAATAATATTAGAACCCCAACCTGATGAAACACAACAATTCTTTCGCAGGACGTTTGCTACCTTGTGAACCGTTGTCCTTTCAGTCATGTAAACGCGGCACATTGTTTGCTATTTCCGTACACACATCAGAAAGGGATCCAGTATTGTTTCCCGGCAACGCTGGTAAACACCCACACGTCACAAAGGAAAGCATTATGTAAAATTACCATTGATAGAAACGGGGCACACAAGCAGACCAGCAGGCATATCCATCATTAAAAAAAGCTTGAATGGGATTCTCCTAATTGATGGTATTCAGCTTGTGTCAAAGCATTGAGGATCACAAAGCCAGCTGCATTTTGGAAGAAGAAAAGTCTTGGTTCAACTTCACATGAATGAAGGCAGAATGCCAGATGTGGTTGGCTGCACACTGGGCATCTGCAGAACAAAATCCTGCAAACTAAAATATGGAAAAACACCTACTGCAATAGGCAGAGTAGGTGGACGCTGAGGAAAATCCGCACAATCAACAACAACATACTCTAACGAGTAAATAAATCTGTAGCATATTGCAAAGACAAGTCATTCTTAATTTCCCTTCATCATCAAATTTGTGTTTTTCCTGTGTGTCTTTAGGGAGGTGGAAAAATAAGGTCAGTAAATAGGGAACAGGTGTTGGCAGACCGGCCCCCGGATCAGAGATGACTCTGGAATGGCACATTTCGGTCTCAGATGTCCATGCTGATACGAGAAGTGAGGGCGAGGAGGAGGAGGAGGAGGAGGAGGTGGAGGAGGAGGAGGTGGAGGAGGAGAGGTGGGAGGTGACACAGCAACAGAAGGACAGAAAGGACAGAGAGGACAGAGAGACCACAGCACCCACCCAGGAAAGTGGGGGAAAAAGAAAGGCAAGGGAAGAGGAAGATAAAGGGCAGAGAAGGGTGCTGGGGGTATAGCGGAGAGAAAATACGGGAGAGAGAGAGAGAGAGAGAGAGAGAGAGAGAGAGAAAACGACTTTACAGAGAGATGCCCCTGATCAGTTGAAAAGACTGAGCGTTGGAGGGAGAAAGCCCACAGTCGGGAGGACAGACTGTTCTGATCTATTCTCGTCCTGACCGTGTGAAACGGGACCTCGGGCCCGTCCTTCGGTGGGGACGAGGGGGGGGGGGGGGGGGGGGGCGGTGGTCATGTGTCACTTGTGAGAGATTTGATCCGGAGCTGATCAGGCTGTTTGATCAGACTGTTTGACAGGATACACGCGGATCACTGTCCGGTGTGTATCCTGCGCCATGTGTACAGACACGGCGGGGCCCGGAGACACGCAAAGCCCCCAGCAATCATCCGCGGTCGATCACGTTGACCCGCGGGCGGGTTGAAGCGTTGGCCCGAATACACCAGCTCTTCGCCAAGATAAGAAAAGCACTGATGCCCGAGCTGAAGATGATGCTGACGTGCAAATAAATCGTCATGAAATCCAACACTGCTCATAACTGATGTTTTCAATAACGCTCTGTGCTCTGCATGATCAGAGAACTGCGAGGTGCCATCGTTCAATTTCCCTCTGAAGGCCCTTATCCTGTAAAGATTGTACTTAGATCGAGTTTCTGTCAGCCCATTTGCAAAAGCAATCAACTTGAGCTCTTGTAAAGAACGGAATAAAACACAATTACCCATGAAAGACATCACCCTATCAAGAGTGACCCTGAAAATAATCTTGGATGGGCCCCCTCCCGGACATAGTTAGACAGACACACACACTGGATGCTGACGCTTAATCTTTAGCTCTCTCCTCCTATCTCCAGCTCTCTCTCACCCTGTCCCGATGCCTGCCACACACACACACACACACACACTCTAGTGCCCAGAATAAACTAATCTCACGTGTGACATTACAGCAGCTAACACACCCATAGTCTGTCTTACAAATCTTCATTGCCATTGCTGCGGCAACATAACCCGCGTTCAGAAGCAACTCGTTTAGTGTCCAAAGAGGGGCCTAACGTAACTTTTCAATGAAGAATAAGGCATGTGGATATCGGATCCGTGGTGAATAAGAAGCAGTCGGGTGAGGCAAACAGGAGCCTTGGCAGCTAAGCTTTTCCAATGGCACCCTCTCTTGGTGGGAAGTTGGAGTCGAGGCACATGACACTTAGACTGGATTGGAATTGTCAAATCTGCTTAGGAAGGTTTCTGACTGAGTGAAGTGAGTCGGAAGTAGTGTAAGAGGCCCGCCATGATAAGGGCTGTTTGAATTCTCTAGTGTTAAGGAGCTACAATGCTTCCCTAGTTAGCTCCTTCAGCATAAGAACCACTGGACCATCCTTTACTAAAGGAAAGGAGATCATTCTGTCCCAAGGCTCCTTGCGGCGGCCATATTTAAATAGTGACGTATCATTCGTTCGTTCCCGGGAAATAACGATCATGTAAGTAACCGTTAGCATAACTCCTTTATGTTGCAACCTGGTTAATAAAGCAACACTTTGAAGCTGGTTGTTTGTGTCGCCTACATGACTCTGCACAACACATGAAGGCATCGAAGATGCTTCTTTGTAGTCCATCTTCTGAGAAGTTGTAGTTTCTCCGCTGCAGACTGACGTCACTAACATAGGTCTCCCGTTGAATCAGAACTACGTAGATTAGTGGAAGCGGGGTCGGATTCCCTAAACACCGCGGCTGTCTTCTCCCAACTCCTCTTGAATTCTCCTACCCATCTTTCCTCGAGCGCATGAGGTTTTCCACAGAGGTCAAGGAATAGTGGGTTAGGAATACACATTAGGTCGTCATTTTTTGACAAATCGAATCCAGGCCTGGTCTGCAGACCAGGAGGAGCCATGATGGATTCCAGATATGTCGTTCAAAGCTGGTTACCTGACAGTCGGTGTTGCCTGGTGCTCACTCGGTTGGTGTTCTGGACCTCACAGCAGAGGTGGAGTATGGCGAACATAGTGATGATCATCACCACACTCTGCAGCAACAGGGTCAGCTCAAACTGCTTCCCGATCCTGCAAAGGCGCAAACCCAAACCCGACCACATCACAGACTTCACCGAGATGATATGTGGCCCGTACAATAAAAACAAGGGTAATAACATCAATGAGATATGTGTAGATCCCAGTTAACACACAAACTATACCATTCAATTACATGGGTTCTATTTTAGGACATTTCATACGGGCTATAAGCGGCACAGAAAGACCTCATAAATAATACAATGTTCCCACCTGATTCTATGAAGAATTTATCAAATACCTTCTTCGGCCCCTCGAGTCGGAACATTGACCTGATCTCTCTGATGTGTAAAATCATTTGGTAAGAAGCCTCAAAGGGAACAGCGTATGGCTCACATAACATGATGAATCTTATTTCATTCTCTGACTATATTCCAAACCCATTAAGTTGAGACACCACCACTGATCTATTAAAATGCCATGTGGCCCTCCAAAGGGGGAAAGAAAAATCAAAAAAGTAAGGAGAAAAAAATGAAAGACAATACTAAGAATAGGCCTTTGCTAATCCTTCCTCACCAGAAGAAGATGCGCAGGATGTTGGCCACGAGCAGCACCAGGCAGACCCGGGTGGAGAAGCCGTCGCTGTGGCTGCTCCTCTGGATGTCCTGGTACTGCGGCACGTAAGGCAGCGCTCCGCCAAACACCATGAGGCAGGACGCCACCCAGGACAGCAGGGACCACGAGTCGTCCATGGCCTCCTCCTGCGCGACCACATCCATCACCCCCAGATGAGCTCAGAGGTGTCCGGGGCGGGGCTCAAGGTTGCACCTGGGGCGCAGCGACAGGAAAGGAAAAGAATGAGAGTGAAGCGGAGTTACAAGCCATGAATGGTGAGGTAGATTAAAAGGTATTAAGATGACTGCACTTGAATCGCTGTAGTTCAAAGAATAATAAGTACCTGGGAGTACAAATGTGTATGAAACATTGAACCAGTACATGTGAAAACAGAAAAGGAACAGGTCAGAATGATAATATGAGTGATGGATGAATAGCATAGCAAGAGATGACTGGCGGGAATGAGGGAGGACCAGAGGGTGTCCTGGAAAAAAAACCACATGTCTGTGTCTCCACCTGCGAAATGACCACAGTATCTTATGTGGTCACATGGTTGATCACGTATTATGACTTGTTTAGTGTTTTGCTGCCAGACGCACAACTAGTAGAGGTGCTCATAGGTCCGATAATCCTAAAAACAGTGTTGTTGTTGTTGAGCCAAGTGGCAGCAGGCATTCTTGAGGGACAAATTCCTCATTTCTCCAGAGCACCCAACAGAACGAATACGCAAGTACGGCCATTCGACACATTTGAGACGATGTGATCTTGTAATGCAGATAAGCAACTCCAAGGAAATGGGATTAGCATGTTTGGTGTGAGAGCTCCATATCTCGCTGTGCACACACAAACATTACCTACTACCTACATTCTGAGCAAATAGTGGGAAGCGGTGTGGCCTGATTCACATGCCACCGTGGGATTCTTCTTCCCGGCTGTGTGATAACAATGGCGTAAATGAACTTTAGGATTTTATTTCATAACTATACGAATATCTATGGACTGATATTAGTCCGTAGGCCGATCAGTCACTCGGCATGTTGTAATGAGGACTACTTTACTCGGAGGCCCATTCAACACAGGAGATTCAGCTGCACTGGGAGCATCGAGAGTCATCCAGAAGAAGAACGGGGTCTGATTACCCATCTGGGATTTCACATAACTCAGCTTTAAATGAGGGCTTGGGAAGGAACGAAATCAATATACCAGCCTAGCCCTCGCTGCTTAGGAGGATAGATAGACAGGTGGAGCGAAAGTTCATTCTTAAGTTATCCACAGACCTATGTGTGTATCCCAGTTATTTCGCTATCTTTTTAAAAGCCAAAGATTATTAAGAATGCAAAATGAACTAAAAACTGCAGAGCAGCCCCAAGCACAAATAAGTCGGGGGTTTTTTTTATAGATAAACGACAGTTAAACATTACTCAAGTATTTAACAATCCAAGCTGTCTTAAACGATTTCCTTCTGCCTGTTTGTGTGAGTGAACCATCACACACACACACACACACACACACACACACACACACGCGCGCAGCAGCCCGGCGTGTTGGGACACTGTAAGGTTGTGTTAGAGCATAGCTGTACGGGGTTGGGTCAGTGGCATGTTGGCTCACAGGGGCATCACAGGAGCGCGCACGCCGGCTGTAGCATTGTGTCCCTCCGTGCGTGTGTCCGCACATCAGACGCGCTCTGAGAAAGTCTACGAGGACACGTTTTGTTGAAAAAAAGCGCGCCCATTGCACAAACCATCCAGCGGTCTAGTGGTGGATCCGACCAGTGTGTGTCCATTCGGCGTTATTTAACATTTGGGGTTTTGTGTGTAAACCGTGAACGGAGACCCCGCGCCCCCAACCACTCACACACACACACACACACACACACACACACGCACCCCGCTTTACTCACCAGCAGGGGTCCGTTTCGTGAGTTCGTTCACCGTGAAATGAGGGAAACTCAGGGTTGTCTGTTTCAGAAAGGGAGGTAACTAAACCTCAGGGTGAGTCGCCATGGTAACTGAGCCTGTGAACCTAACCTGGTCGGGAGCAGGTAAACCTCGAGTTTCTTTCACAGGCTCCTCCCCCTGACAGCAGCCAGCCAATGACACAGCGCGCCTTCATTTCCTCATTCATTCATACTCAGGCGGATTTTAGCGCAGTTTCCACACATGAACAAGATAAGATCCTGTTACGTTAAAGTGTTTTCTGGAACATGGCACATCCTTTTCTGGACGATCCTGTTTTACTTCGCAGGGTGTTAAACGTCGGGAGAGATGATTGAGCCCCGATTAGATATATTGTCATTTCAAGATAGACTTGTTTGAACGGTATCGTTTTTCTTCACAGTCCATCAAATATGTCCATAACCTCACTGTCCTCATCTAACTAACGTCCCCCATCGTGGACATGCTCTCACATCCGAGCACATTCTCTGCCTGGTATTATGTTTTTTTCCTTTACAACATCAGTGATGGAGAATATTACTAAAGCTCCTGTATGCAAAATAAAGTTTGAAACATCTTTTAAACGTGTTTGTTCCCTGGACACAAACCAGTGAGACACATTGTTGGACACTGTCCTCCCTGTCTGGTCATCCAGTGTCCACTGATTCCCGTCCTGGTGTTTTACAGTTTTCCTCCATCATTTATAGAGACAGTGAAGTGAAACAGCATTTGAAATGAAAATGAGGAGGCTTTTGCATTCATTTGCTTCTTCACCATTTCTGTGTCCCTTGGCCATAGTCCCTCCAAAGACTATCTATTGTCCCCTGTCTATTGACGACCCCATGCATCACACCCGGGCTACTCTTTTTTCTGTGAAAGGAGAGTCCACTCTATTCACAATATGTCCCCTTCAAGACAGTGTTAGTTATAGTTCCTGCTACTTTATACCTCTACTTCAATCCAAACGAGTATGTTGTACTTCTTAATTCACTGTATTTAATAGTTATTTTATTCATAATACAAATGACTTTTACTTAATTTTGTAGGCACTATTTCTACATGTAGTATTTCTTCACTGTAGTATTACTACTTAAATGATCTCAGCTTGTTCCACTACTGGTCCTCTTTTGAGTGATCATGCAGAGTGTTGCTTTCACTGGACTAAAAGGAAACAGTAAGCAGCTACTACTCTTTGTATCTTCTGATGAATAAAATATTTGTCATCCACAGATACCGTATCAAGGTGTACAAAAACGTAATAAACATTAACCCAATTCCATCTGGGAAATTGCGCCCCAGGAAATAGAGGCTTTAGGATCTTGAGTTACTGTTTTGAGTACTTTAAAGGGACACAGATTTTATCCATATAAGGGAGATGTGGATTTGTTTAAAGAATTTAAGAAATGATTCCCAATCCAAGATAATTCTAGCCATCCATCCGTCAGTCGAATGAATAAAATAAGACATTTGAATATACTTATAAATATAATCATTAACATTTTTTTAGCATCGTATAGATATAACAAACTAAACATTCGCTGACTGTATGACAACAAACCCAGAGTTAATCTGTATAGGCCTTTCGAGGAAGAGGTAGAACAGTAATACACAGCTGTAGCTTCTTGACCATCAACAACCTGTGTGACTGGGTGGACACGAGAGACGGACATCTGTTGGTCATAAGCGGTCCCCGTCCATGGGGAAAACAATTCCATATGAGGGAAAGTCCCATAAAAGGACTAAATGTTTGTGATTCACAAAAACATTAGTGATATTTAATTATTCAAATGAGAGGGATTTTATTATCTGGTCCAAAGGCACCAGTGCAGACATTAAGGCTCTACTTAATAAAAACCTAATTTGAGCTCCTTCACCACAGCTTCTTGGAACATAACTGTCACGGTTACCTCGGACAGCACCCAGACGCACACCAGATCAGTTGGGGTGAAACAAAAAGGTTTATTTTGTTGAGTCGGATAACAAAAAAAATCCACCAGTAGTCCGCGACTTTCTGGTTCCAGGAGTGGCCCCTTCACAGAATCCTTGACCCACGAGAGATACGGGCGTGTCAGGGGGCCCGAAGTGTGGTGAGGCGAAGTCCAGCAGGTTGACCGACGGTCGTAGAAGGGAGGATCTCTTGGCGTTGGGTTCCAGGTCAACGGCACGGACCAGAGATGGCGGTTCAGGAAGACTGCAGACCGCTTGAAGACTGAAGGATGGAGGTGTCGGGTGAAGGCTCAGGCCAGGAGCTGGAACAAGAAGAAGGGTTGAGAAGGTTTCAGAAGCTGTCTTCCAGGATGCCAGGTGCAGGCCAGGGATGGAGGTGGCTTTGGAGGGCTGACGGCTGGAGGATTTTAGTTGTGAAAAGAGGCTGTATGTAGAGGTCTAAACTGCAGCTGCCCACCACACACTCGAGGTGGAGGGGGCACCTCCAGTCTACTGCCAGAGACTATGGGTAGAGGTTTGGCCTATAGGTGTCTGCCAGTGGAATACAGGCGGAGGAGGCTCCTGCAGTTCACTGCCAGAACCTAGAAGTGGACCTTAGGACTGAAGCCGTCTATAGGCTGCAGCTTACCGGCAGAGGGGTGGATTGTAGATGTTAAGCCAAGTGGAGATGAGTTCAAATAAAAACATACAACTAAATACAACTTAATACAAAAAATACAGCGTGATGAAACTTAAATATTAATAACATGTAAATCATTTTGTGTAAGTAATTTCAAAATCAGATAATTTTTTTTCAAATGAATAAACATTCTTATTTGGATGATACTTCCTAATATTACCTGGAGCTTGAGTGCGTCTATTGCACCACCAGCTGTCAAACTGGTCTCTCCACTCTAGATAAACCCTCATGTCTACCACCCAATCTGGCTCAGGCTGGTCCCATAACGGCTGATACTCACCAGGACTTACCTGCAATGGTTCCCCGGGTCCCTGAGGAGGTGTAGGGGGACTTACCTGCAATGGTTCCCTGGGTCCCTGAGGAGGTGTAGGGGGACTTACCTGCGAAGAAATAATGTCTGGAGTACCAGGGTCTCTGTTACACCACCAACTGTTTGACTGGTTTTCCCATGCTACTCTAGCACAGCTCCTTTTCAATAATGGTTCTTGGACACTTACCCTTAAAGACTTACCTGGTCCCTGAGGTGGTTCTGGGGGACTTACCTTTAAAGACTTACCTGAAGATCCAGAAGAGCAGTCAGGCAGTCCTCTGAGCCTGAGGATGGTCCGCAGGATCCCGGGCCGATTAGGGTCCGGGATCTGGACGCTGGTGTAGCTGCACCGTTGGGCCATCTGAGGATAAACAGCAACACAACACAACCCTCAGATCACCGATGCACATCGTGGTCATTTCTCACATCACATATTGCATTAAAAGTGGATTCAAAGTAGATGTCATGCAATAAATAATACACTAACAAAAGAAAACGCATGATAATAAAACGGTTTGCATTTGGTTCAGTGTTGTTACTGAAGGAGGGCTTACACATGCTGATGGTATCAAACCCATGGACACACAGTCACCAATGGCACAGTCATATTATTAAATTGACCCCTGACCTGGTCTGATATTGCAACAACATTTTCTTTTCATAATTCATGAGAAACATTTTTGGCGGTGTAAATATGAAAGAAGATCAGTTGTTTATTCTAAATATGAATATGTGCATGTATTTACATGTGTGTACATTATGAATCAGTCAGGAAGCTGTATTACAGTCTACACAGAGTACATCCAACATTCAGACAAGACTAAAAGGTCCATATGAAGTCTTTCTGATTGACTAAAGGTCGGTAACATGTCGGCACGTTGTGAATAACAAATATCCTGTTGTGCTTGTTGTTCTCTGCTGCTCATCAAAGTGACAGGTTTCTTAAGCTTTGGTGTAAAAGAACCTCCCAATAAATGACAAACATCACAAGTATGAAGGAAACGTGTGAATTGTGTCCCCATTGAAATACGCAATAAACATATTGTCATGGGTGTACTGCAAGTTGCACTAATCATTGGAAATCTGATACAAATAGTAGAAAATGCATTTCCTGCTGAAAATGTGTTGGAATGCATAAAGCTGAAATTAATTTCAGAAAGTACAAATTAAATAAAATGAAAAAAGCTGAAATTAATTCTAAACATTGCTGAAAGAATAGAAATGGGAGAAGCTGAAAAAAATGTAAAATATGTTGATAATACAGAAATGAGAAGAGCTGAAATTAACCTAAATAATTGAAAAACAAACAGAAATGGGAGAAGCTTCTATCAATTTGAAAAAATAAAGAACTAATAAAAGCTTAAATGACTTCTAAACATTGCTGAAAGAGAATGTTTTTCATTCAAACTAAATGGACTTGTATAGCGCTTTTATAGTCTTCTGACCACTCAAAGCGCTTTAACACTACATGACATCATTTACCCATTCATACACTGATGACAGGACCTACCATACACAGTGGCACCTGCCCATAAGGAACTAACATTCACACACTGTAGTCACAGAGGAGCAATGCTGGGGTTAAGTGTCTTGCCGAAGGACACATCACCATGCGGGTTACTGTAATTACTTACAAGAAGCCTGCTCACATATTTTATCCAAACTGATTTTAGCAGTTAAAAAAAAGCTCATTTGTCTGGCACTGGAGGGGGTTAGCGGGTCAACTAAGCCACTGTTCACGTTCATTCTGCATGTGTTTGCACGGGACGTCATTGACTTGCAATAAACAGCGTGGACGTGTTTTATATGCAGTGCGTCAGTGATCCAACATGACCACAGGAACTTCTTTAATGCATCACCTCTTTATTCTATGTGTTGTACATCGCAGCGCGAGGAGGAGGTGCAGCACGCGCACATGCAGTCCTATACGGTTACTTAACAAATCGCTCTTGTCACTCTTATGAAATGCATCAACCACGAGCAGAGTGCAATTCGATGTTAAATATCAGAGAAATAGTGTACGGAGCGTGCAATAATGCATTCATAAGTTTCAACCACCGTGACGTATGTTGACTACGCCTGCACGTCGTGACGTCACACCTCAACCGTCTCTATGGACCCGGTGGTTTCCAAATCAAAACATTTTTTTCAGCGTTCCATGGCGTTCTCAGCGCCATCTTTTTTCACAAATACCAATGTTAATCTTCGACGATTTGTTACCCTCAAACCAAAATAACAGTGTTTTAAAACATCTACACTAATTGTTGACACACCCCAAATATGTCCCACGTGATGTAACACATCCCGCCTCTCCAATAATCATTTTACACCGACAAATCCTCGACTGGGTGTCTTTGGCCATCAAATCTTATTTCTTTCACCTTTAAAGTCAATGCGTCTTACTCATTTGTAACCCGGGGACCCTTCTAAGGATGTAACGGGATCAAAACGTTGTCTTACTTGAACACCGAAGGTTCCAATCACAGCCAACTTCCTTCAGCAGGTGGTCGTCCTCGATGCTCTGCCGCTCCTGAGGGCCTGTTTCAGCCTCGTCTGTGCTCCACAAAAGATGTTATATAGTCGTTCACTTCACCAACAATATTCGTATTCAGTAGATTCCGTCCAGCAGTCAAAAACTCAAATATTTCGTTCTCAGCAGTTTGATTTCACAAGAGGTTTAACGTTCGTGTTCAAGTCAAAGTGCAAAAGGAACGTTCAGAAAGTCCGCTGGCCTTAAATACCCTCGGTCGGGTCATCGTTCGGTTGCCATGGCATTATAGAGCGCGCGTGCGTGCGTGTTTGTACGTGCAGTCGTTTATTATTAAATATATATCGATTTTATTTATTCCGGTATTATCCACGTTCTTTCGTTCTGGCCAACATTTTAGTGGTTTATCATGCTATGTTGTGAACACAGCTTAAATAGTTGATATTAATACTGCAGCAGACCATAAATATCATTAAATAAATTGCATTAAGGACCAAGTGGGCCGGCCCTTCCTATAGGCGACGAAGGCGACCGCCTAGGGCGCCAAATTCGCGGGTGGCGCCCTCTAGCATAACACATCTTTCTCCCAACAACTTCGATTAACGAAATTAAACCCAGGTGAAATGAAACCATGATGAAAACAAATAAACATGCCACCCCGCCATATGTTTAAATGTTATATGTGTTTGGGGGGCGCGACGGTCACGCGCAGCGGAGCTTATGGTTGCGTGAGTTGCAAGGCAATTGGCACACTCGGATCAAGCTAACTTAACAGCAGCAGAAAAGCAGCAGGAGGATAAGAAAGCCCCGTAAAGAGGTAACGTTATGTATTTCCATCTCAGACAAGTCTTTTCATGTCACACATTGGATGCTTTAGAATCTACACTGGTCGTGTACACAGCTGGTTTTGGCCAAACTGCTTAAGACTTAAGGAGCCTTCCAGCTAGCATAGTGATGGTGACACATTCTAATCACTAATCAAAATACACCTCTTCAGGGCTCCACATTGAGACTTGTCCGGGACACTCATTGCCTCCATCATGCCGATTTTATTTTACCGATTTGAAACGAATAAATTTTCTAAGTGACGTTAGCTAACTTTAGCTAGCGTTTTTCATAAGTGACATTAGCTAACTTTAGCAAGCGTTTCTCATAAGTGACATTAGCTAACGGTAGCTAGCGTCGGCAGCTTCGTTCCTAGCCAGCGAGCTATTATTAGCATAATATATAACGGTTTAATTTAACGTTAGGTACTTAAATATCATAAATTGTCTAAATGTTTAAAAAAAATTACAAACACCTTAATTGTTACCTATATTATTTGCACAATAGTACAACTCATCTTAGTTGTCAAAAGGAAACGTTCCTAAATAAATGAAAATGATTAAGCTGTACCCGGCCTTTAGTTCATAGACAAGTGAAACGCTGATGTAACTTTAACTTAACGTTACTTGTCCAAATGTCAAAGGCCTCAAATCGAGCCTTTCTCTTCAGAGAATTTTTTGTCCGATAGTAAAACCAGTACAGATATACAAACAAACCATGCATAATAAATGCCATTAAAAACGTATTGTTTTTAATGGCATTTATTTTGCATGGTTTGTTTGTTGGTTTTATTTTATTGTTTATCTGTTTCTACTATATCTGTACTGGTTTTACTTTAAAGTGTCTACCATGTGAGTGTGAGTACCATGTAAAGCGCTATTTAAATAAAATGTATTATTATTACTAAAGAATTTTGCTGACAATTGTTTTTTTTATCATCTCACAATATTGTTGTGTTGTATTGTTGTCTGGATTGTATTTATGGTAATGTAAATAGTAGATACATGTGAATAAATGTGTGGTGTTATGGAATGATTATATTATTTTATATTTTCATATGACCAGATGCACTCCAGAAACTTTGGCAGAGACCCTCACCTCCTAAAGAAAGCTCAGTTAATCCCCCAGGTTCACCTCACTCTGAACCTTGTATGTTTTTATTTATTATTGGTGGTATTAATAGTTTTAGTAGAAGTAGCAGTATATAAATACATATTATTAAAGCTATAATCATCTGTAATAGTTCAAATCACTCAAAATGACCTCAGACTTCCATTCATTGTAAACGACTTTCAACCCCATTATATTTTAAAGAACTTCACTTGTATTCTTATTCTCTGTGCTTAAATACAGCTGCAGGTGAAGAGACATGTAGGATAACACCTAGCACAGCAGCCAGTGAAACACAGAGCATGCAGCAGGTAAGTCCTATTTTACCTATTTATTTTTATTTAAGTTATTACTTTCAGACTCAATGTTCTAAAATTAAACTCGTCACGTTGGCTCGCTGAGGCGCATCCGAGAGGACGCAGCATAACTCTGCTGAACACATGCAATGACTGAGGGCGGTTTGTGCTCTTCTCCATGCGGGTTAAACTACTCTGGTGAAGTAATGTATGGTCTCCTTATTTAAAAAATGAAAAAAACCTCATTACTCCACAGTGCTCAGCACGCTGAGATAAATATCGCGAGACTACATGTGTTGCGAAGCAGCTGACTGCGGTGGGTGGTGCCAGGGAGGAACTCCTATCCGTATCCAACAGTTACACACCCGATAATCCAAAAGAATCTCCCGTTACAATTTCAGTACTGTTAGCTACTGATAATAGTTGACACCGCGACATGGCCGAGACGGATCCCAAGTCGGTGCAGGACCTTACCAATGTGGTGAGTCGTGGTCGAGATAGAAGGCTAGCGTTAGCTACAGTAGCCTAGCTAGCATCAACATCCACTTCATCACGGTAACACGGATGCTAACGGTGCTAAGCTAATAGCAAAGGCTAGTAGGCTACAGCACACCAGTAGCATTTACATTTACATACTCGTTTGTTTGTACAATTAAACAGGTGTGTGGGCTCCGCTTGTTCAATCTGTTTTCCCGGTCAGAACGCGCGGACCCTTTTATTCAGCACGTTACGTAACAAGAACGGTCAGTTGTTGGGCTTTGACGAGACTGGTGACCAAATCACAACAGAGTAAACTGCATAGCGCCACACAACACGATTTGTTCCTGTGTAGTGATTAATACGTTACCATTAACATTGTATTGAATAGTGTAATGTCGCTCACATAACTATTAGCTGGCTTACTGTTTAAGTGTGTCGTCATGGAAATGCACATTCAATTCCTGTCTGTTACCCTCGAAGACGTTTAACACTACACTGTGGTAGTATTACTTTTTCTCCCTCATAGGTTGTTTTAGTCTATACATTGTTGTATTTTCAGCCATTGCCAAGTAAAGTCTTCAAAGAGAACTTGTACATGTTTGTATTGGTGTTTTTGATTAACCTACATTTTAGAGCCTTGTGATTAGGGATGCCTAAGCACAGACACCACTTTAGAAGTGTCATAAAGCCAAAAATTAAATGGCTGCCAGCAACTCGCAATACAGAATGCCATAAGTCTGTTGTGCCTTCACTGCACACATGTTTATCACGTGAATTTATGAATAATCTCCCATGGAAACTGAGCTTTGACATTGTTGTCAAGGAAACTAGATACTTCGGTTATAAATTGTACTGCTGCTTTAAAAAAAAAAGATTCATAGACCGCAGGCGTGTGCTGCATTAGAGTGGGAGTGCTGTTGTTCCTATGCCAGAGGTATTAGCTATTGGTACAGTCCACTGACCGCAGCATTAGTAAAATCATGCTAGTATCAAACTGGTGCGCCTGCTAATATTAGTCCATGCATTTGATGGGGGGCTTTCATAGTTATACTTACAGTATTTATGCTGCGTTTCACAGGTCCAGACACTGCTGCAACAGATGCAGGACAAGTTCCAAACCATGTCAGACCAGATCATCGGGAGGAATATCCTAAGCAATCATGTGTTCATTGATTAAAATGCATGGGTAGTTAAGGAATGTGATGTCTCAAGGGTGGAATATCTGTACCCATTCGAGTGTTTAATTCTTATGTGCCTTAACTGCTCCCCCACTCGACGAGATGAGCACGCGCATTGACGACTTGGAGAAGAACATCGCCGACCTGATGACCCAGGCTGGTGTCGAAGAGATCGAGGCTGCACCGGAAAAAGCTAAAGAGGGTCCAGGCTCATAGTGAAGGTAAGCTGTAGACCCGCTGAAATGGTGTCACACCTTCAGTTTGGCTTCAGGCTGCATGGTTGTCCCTCTTCGTGATTGACATCTCCAACACAGACCATTGTTTTGTCTCTCTCAGGTTCCCAAGCATCTCAGAGTGACGTTGGTCCCACATTCAGGAGCAGCAGACTTAGGATTCCTGAGAAACAACTTTTGATTTAGTGTTGTGTGAAATGCTTTTTTTTATATATTGAATATTGTGATAAAAACGGTTAGTCGTGTAATGACTTAAAGTTGATAGTCATTTGTAAGTTAGAGTAGTGTGGAATGCAACGACCCAGAGGTCATCTCTGCCACCGTACACTAATTAATAAAATGACATGATGGGGGCCGTTTAGCACCTTTCCTGTGCCGAGAGGTTCAACCTGCATTCTTACAGGCCAGTGGAACCTCCATCCCCCACCAACTTGGGAAATAGGCGCAGTGAGCATCTGAAGCTTGTGTTTTACATACAGCACTGTTACTACCAAGCTGTGGGATGCGTCCCAATTTCCACATTCTCTATTAAAGCTATTTAATACAATGCTTTCCGTCTTGTATTACATAAGTCTTTGGCCAGGTGCTGAGTGGATTTAATACATAGGTGCTAATTATTTTTCTAAACTTAATTTAAGTGGTTTTTGATCTTGCAAACTATCTGAAATGTTTCAGTGTTGCATGTTTGTAGTCTAGATTTATTGTTACAATTAGGTTGGGAAATTAGCAAACTTGTTGTTTATTGCAAATAGGTGTTAATCATTTAATGTGTACTGAATTAGAGGTATGAATTGTTTCCAATAAGTGTCAAACTGCATTGTATGAACCTTTATTCAAATTATTGCAAAACAAAATTGACAAACAAAGCAAATGACCAGCAAAATTGAGTGCCAAAAGCCCTAAACACAATTTAACAGCAGTAAGCAAAGAATGTCAAGAAGTACAAAATCAGTGGTGAACATGAATGGTTCCTTAATTGCTTTTCAGCGTCAGTTCAGTTAGAACTCAAAGTCATCCTCCGTCATGTTGATGGCCCAGGCAAATTTGTCCCTTTGGCTCTTATTGTAGATTTTTTCTATTTTTACCCCCATGTTCTTGCACCTGAAAAAATGGGGAAAATTTAAACCGAAAGGTCCCAAATCTTTCCTCATAAAAAAAGCACAGGTATACTGATAAAGAATGTGAATGCAATCGATACAAACTAACCAGAACATTTAATTATACAGGGGTGTGAAATCATAATAAAAGCCCTACTGTAATCTGTTGACAACTTAAACATAATTGATATTGAATCGATTATTTCTACAGTGTTGTTTAAAGATCGACAATATATAACTTTAAAGCTAGAAGTTAAACATTTGCATTTATGATGAAACAGCCTTTTTACATTAAGCCGGAGACAGTTATGTTATCCAAAGAAAATTCTCTATTTACAAAGTCACCGCGTGGAATATTAAAAAAAGTCAGAACGTTCTGTAGTAGTAAGAAAGAGCGGTTAGTCTTGTGAGTGATGTATCTACACATTTTGATGTGATGCACGCGGCTCACTGCTGGGGTCAGCACCAAGTGAAAAACCAGAGAGCCCCTTTGAGGTGGCCGAGGCCTTGAGAGCCCGTGTGGTAATGGTCACTCACCAGGCCACGCTTATGCGCGGGTCCAGGTAGTTGAGCTTTGAGGTTCCAAGTGCAATCTGTTTGTTTTCCTCTTTGTCCATCGCCTGGAGCTCCAGCTTCAGCAGCTTCTCCTCTGAGCGCTTCACCGCTGCCTTCTTGCTCTCCACCAGACTGACAGAAATCACACAAGGTTTCTTTCTGTTAACGGGAGTTCTTCAGACATTCTGGGCAAGCGAGGCGCCATCCGTATGCAGGCTAGTTCAGAACGCCTTGTGTGTAAATAACTTAAAAGTAGCAAACCAACTGGCAAAAAACAAAGACTACGCATGTACAAAATGCAGAACAGTGAATATTAGACAGTTAGAGCAACCCTGTGTTGTAACAAATGGCTTACAGTTGTCCTTGAAGGACCTCGAAATGCCTCCCACAGAAACTAGGGTTCCCATCCTGTGCCACACAAGAATGAACAAGGACGCACAAAGACTAAAAGGAACAGCAGCGGAGCACGTCACGGACGCCAACACAACTTTCCCCGACTGCTAGAGTAAGGCTCATTATTCACTGTGAAACAGTTAGCCGTGTTTGGAGGCACCTAAACCTGCCGATTGGTTCTCGTTATCAGAATTGTTTTGTCCACCGCTTTTTTACACCACTATGATGACACGTACATCTGCAGCTTGGCGTTGGAGATCCCTTTGGTCTTCGCCTCCTTCTTGGCCTGTTTGAGCGTCGTCTTTGCGAGGGCCAGATTTTCCTTTGCACCATCAATCTGGGTGAAGCACACATGGATATGGTTGAAATATGGAATACTTTCAGCTCAGTTATTGGGCTGGAAAGGTTCTGACGTTGTGGTGACATGCTAAAATGAATGTATTATTTATTGTGATGAACGATTGATAAACCTTCTTACCTTGGCCTGAAGGTTAGCCATAGACTGGTCGAAGGTCTTTGGCGGCGCCCGCTGGTGGTTACATAGAATGGCAACTGCTCTGTTCGCCCTGTTGTAGGACAGCAGCTTCTCAAACTCGTTGGCTGACTCTATGGGGTGTGAGGAGTGAGTTATTTCTATTTTTAAGGAGGTAAATCTCAGATTTAATAAGGCCAGTTCCAATTTAGACCTTGAGACAAACACTTTTACAGACGGCTGCCATTTAATTTCATCAGATCGCTAAAAGCATCAACTATTATTCCTGTGGTCCACACAACACAGCCACATCCTGCAGACTGGCTCTCGGTGGCAACCCATATATGAGGAAAGCGTGACTGAGGAAACCTGATGAAAGTGTCACAGCCCGCAGTGATAATGTGCTCCCGGAACAGTGGCCTGGTTGTAAGTTCATCTTGAATCAAGCGAACATTTTAATTAAAAACATCAAAACTGTGGCATGTTTTATCATAGGACTCCATGCCACCAGCAGTGAGATAATAAGACAATGATAGGCGCCAGTCAGACTGATGGAAGGCTGTAGCATCCAAACATATTGAAAGCTTCCCTGCTGCTTTGGAATATGAGACGGTGCCGTCATGTTAAACCGCTTTATAGCATGGCGACTGTGTGTGTGTGTGACACTCACTGTTTGTCAGCTCTTTGAGCTGCTGCTGTAGGGTGATGGAAGCGTTGTACGTCCTGAAGACCTTGGCGGTCAGACCGGTCATTAGAGAGCTCAGGTGCTTGTTCAGCATGCCAGTCTGCAGAGGATTAATGGGAAGGGGAGCGGGGGAAGGCCGAGACGACACATTCGCATCACTCGCATCAGCAGCGAACCCCACAAAACTGAGCCGTTGCCACTGGGTGGCACTGCACCACTGCAGTGTTTGAAGCATAGAACACCATCTCTGCCTTCACTTTCACTGACAGCCATTAGAGCGGACAATTAAAAACAGATCAAAGTGCTATTTCTCCTCTGACATTTCGGTAGGTATTAGAAACAAGTTGGACCTCACATAGCCAACGGTCAGATAGCTATTAGCTCCTGTTAAATGGTTGCAGCGCCGACAGGATAGGGAAGAGATTATACGCTGGTATCAAAAACACACACTCACTGTACCAATACTGATACAAAGTATAAACAGAGACTCAAAAGCGGGTGCGTGCATTTCTAAACACAAATGAAAGTGCTCAGACGCAGAGAACAAAACATCCAGATGAGCTCGCAGCTCTGGCAGCAAAAGGAATCATCATTCCAATGATTCTGGGGAGTAATACAATAATAATGAGGTGGGTTTAATCAGAGCAGGGTCAGGACCCGGCTGTTGGGGGACGGGAAGGGGGGCAGACTTGTGAGAATGTGTTTCCCTGCAGGGTTCCGTTAGAAACATGGCGAGCACCTTACACCCCAGCCCCACCTCTGCCTGCCGTTTTGTGTGTTTGTGCGTGTCATCTTTTAAAAAGGCATTTCTTACGGTTTACCATTAGTGCAGCAGGAATATCTAACTAAAAAACACTGGATGCCGCGCACCGTAACTTCCTCATCAACCTACGCCCATTGCCAGGGCCACATATCGCCCGCTATCGCGCTAAACCTGCTATGGTGACGTGGTTTTTAATTTTTCCGCCGGGTGTTTTCTGCATGCGTTCCCATTTAAAAAGAAAAAGGGGATCCAAAAAAGAGTGAAGGCAGAACTAGAAGAGCCAAAGCAGCTTAAAGGGACAGCAGATCGTGTGTTTAAAACACATTTTTTCAAGGGCTAACGGTATCTTTTCACACTACATTCCGCTTCACTCACTAAATACGTCACTTTGGTGAAAATAAAGACACCAACATCTGTTTCACTGTAAGTAGAGGCGAGGATACATACATCTGTTTTGCATTTTGGCGAGTTACACCATTCTAGTTTGTTCAATTTGGAAGAGGCTGTTAAGTCATTGAACTCTGCAACTAATTTTCCTTAAACCATTACTCGGCATCAAGGCCGTGTGAGGAGAGCAGCGCACCGCAGACCAGATGGCCCCTCTCCTCCTCCTCCTCCTCCTCCTCCTCCTCCTCACGGCCTTTACAGCTGCTGCATAGTTGTCAAGTCTATCACTTGCTTTCTCCTTCCTTCCCTCCTTCCTTCCCTCCCTCCCTCTCTCTCCAACGTTCTCTCTCCTCACCTGAAGCAGCTGTCACACTCCCATTGCTCCATCTACTCCTGCACACACACACACACTGGCCTGGCCTTTGCGGGTGCCAATCAGGCCTGCCCACAGCGGCCATTACCATTCCACCTCTAACACGCCCTGACATTTCTTGACACACTGGAGGGCAGAGAGCGGCGGCGTCGCACACCTTCCCACAGTTGCTCCATATCCTCATCTCCCCCTCTCACTTCTGTCCCATCTGGCGTCTTCTTTGCCCCCCACCTGCCAATCTTAAAATATAGACACAAGGCTGTCTCTCAGACTAACCCGCAGCGTTCTTATCTGCAGCTCTTTCTTGCCCAGTTTCTGCTCCAGAGTGACCGCCCACACGCTGAAGCTGTCGTCCGGTTTCCACTCCGAGGGAAGCCGTTTATCAAAGGATCCCCAACCGGGATGAACGGTTCGGTTGCTGCTGCTGTTGTATGAAAGGGCCCGAGTGCTGCCTGCCATGGGCTGACCATGTGTACGGCTGCCGCAAATTTGAGTGCTGAAATTTGTCTTCCAGGCATGTTGATTCTCACTTTCCACCTCTGTAGTTTAATTTTTATCTGCCGAGGTCCATTCCTTCTCTCTATTAAAACTCTGTACCTTTTCTTTGATTTACCCCTTTCATCTCCCCACACCACTGGCTCATTCAATCTCACCCCCCACACCTTACAATGTAGCCCCTGCCTGTCCTTTACAACAGCCTTCTGTAGCCACGAAACATAAATGAAAGAAAATTATAAAAAGAATTTCACTGTGTTTAGAAAATTAGTCAAATAAATGTTGGAGGTACTCACATTGAGGAGGTCAAAGAGGTCATCTTTGGGATTTTTGTTCTCCAGGAACACATTAAGATTCTTAAAAACCTGACAAAGTGCAGAGAAATTGCATCATGAGTATCGGAGGAACCTGGAAACCGTCAGTTACTACAAATCAAGTGACCCACATTACAACTATGCATCCATCTCAAACACTGTATTCATACAAGCTAGACCTTTGCATCCCATGTCTGAATACATTCATCGCAAAAGAACTTTTTAAAAAGGTGAGCTTACGCCTAAAAACATCAAAAATGACTTACAAACGCATCTTAATTAGCATATGGTAAAAACAAAGTGACATCGAGTCAGACTTTTTTTTGTCTATCTTGGGAAATTGTATCCATTACGTGTGACATTTCCAGCGACTATGTGGCTTCTGCAGCTGCACCTATAACCTTGTAAAATATTCCAGGCCCAATTAACAGCAAACTGACGTGTTGCTTTACAGAAACACAGACTGATTTGTGTGGTTCCCCTCGGCATTCAATCTGAAAATATAAAAACAACATGTGCTTTTGGGATGGAAGATGGGAATTGGTGTCGGTCTAAAAGTCTCAGGCAGGAGGGAAACCAAAGTAAAGCTTGTGTAATTGATTTGATTTACACACAATGCATTTATGCATCTGCAGGTGTACCCACACTGGGACTAGTTAATAAAGTCATTTGGTGTGGGTCGTTTACAAATTGAGAAGTAGGCATTTGTTTCAAACAACAGACACACACCAACGGGCTGCTAATGAGTCACCGTGTGGCGTAGTGGTTGTGAAAGGCGCATTAGAAATGGCTTAGTAACAACCCGTTAGTAACAACTTCCCCCTCCTGCTGAGAATCAATGACTTGACTTTCCATTTTATTACATCGGAGCATTCGGCTTCGGGACTCCGAATCATCCAAACGCTTTGTTCCACTGTATTGCCGGGTCCCCTGTAGTACCCTACAATCTATGAATGCAATATTCTTTTTTGCAGAAGTCACAAATTGAACTAACTGTACATGAGCCAAATGTATAAACCAAATTATTAGATTAAATGATGGCTGGAAATGGAAATCCACTTCCTTCCGTTTGTTCCATTATTAAATTCCAAGTGACATTTAGCAGCAATCTAACTGATTTCCTTGGGAATAGTCGATGCTAAAATATGCAAGGGAGTAATTATTTCTAGCTAATGTGTTGCTTTTGAATGCACTCATTTGAATAATTATACATTCTGCCAAGAAAGAAAACACTTTGGCTGTCAGGTGCTAACATTTCCCATCTCTGGAACAGAAGATAGCATGTGCTGGGACCAGAGGAGGGGCTAAAGATTTCCATATGCATACACTCACACAAATGTGACAGCTGTTGGACAGATTGCAACAACTAAGGACGATAAAAATAAATAACAAAATCAAGTTTCCGGACACATTTGGTTTTCTTGTGTTATAGATTTGGCTGACCTGCTTATTACGGTATGCGTCAACGTTTACTGTATCACCCATAACCGGCAAGAGTGGAAACAATATTTCATTACATTCCGGTTTAAAAATAACCCCGTGGAAATGTTTCTATTGAAGCCACCTGACAGCATGAAGCCATGCCAAGTGTGACTTTAACTGTGAGTTAGGCTGTTCTTTAACTTTAACTGATGTTCAAAAGAGTTGTAAACAACATACTAAAACTAAACAAAGAAAAATGGATTAAAAAATGTGCCATGTCCACAAACTGTTTCTCTCCCCACAGAAGCTCTGCAGGGGAAATAGTTTCCAGTGAATTATCAAATTGTATTTATGCTTGAAATGCTCCTTTCAAACTACTGTGTTTACTCTGTTTAAACACAGATAGTGTCTCTTGGTAAGAGGAGAGAACAAAATGTTTTTTTCCGATGCTCCGCCCCCTTAAACAACTTCTGACTGAAACTACAGGAGAGAGCTGTGACACACAAGCCGACAGCATCGGGCTTTGTGCGATGCGGGTTTGAGAAAATGTGTCCAGCATAAAAGCGCGGCGCGGCAGGGAGGTTTAACCCGGGGGTCCCGCTAACAATCTCTCGGCCAAAGAGGCAAATGAGCAGTCCGGAGGAACCAACAGTAGTTCAGGTTGAAAGACTGGACGGATGGTTGTTGTTTTAGGTGAGATTTCAGCTTAGTTGTGTTGCCTGTTTTTAAACAAAGTTGAGGCACCGGCTCGTTATTGTCTCTCCTCTCGTTCGGCTTAAAGCCAAAATGTTCCCACACCAGTGCTGATGATGGTCCATAACACGGAAGGTTCACGCTTTCCCTGTCGGTGTCTGCTCTGCCTGTGCGCGTGTTGAGGCGCTGCCGAAGCCCCGCCTCCAACAATGAAAGCAGACAAGCTTTCGACGCGATCGACTAAAATGTTGGTGACATTCATTTAGATGTAAAATGAATATCGCACCACCAAAAATGATCAGACTAATTTTCATATATTGTGCGATGTGTCAATGTATTGCATATCGCGACAGGCCTTTTTAACACCATAAACAAGGAGGAATAATGATGAAAGAAATGATTAAGCCAGATTCAACAAATTGTTCCCAGCCATTGTGGCCTAAGAGATACTGCAGAGAGACCGTCACAAAGCAGAAGACTGATGCTTCCAAAAGACTACAAAGCACCATTTATGGAGTCCAAGTATTAGGTTTCACTACTATTTAAACCACACTACGATGTACAATCCCAACAAGTAACTGCAGAGACGCAGTGGGCAGACAGGCAAATTAAAGCACTGCAGCCGCAGGAATCGCACAGCTGTGCCCTGAGGACATGTCTCTCGGTCCCTCTCTGCTGCAGGCTCAGCGCACATTGATACGCGTGGAAGTGACCTTCTCAGCATGGACGTCTGCAAAAACCCAAGGGGCACAAAACCTAGATCATCATCATGAAATACTTTGGTTTTGAAAGTATTCCTTACGTCACCTCAGCTCGTTATAAACCGTTGGGATTTTCCAAATACCATTTTCAGGTCTGAACAAAGGCAGAAGAGCAGGGATGAGTGCGAGTGTGCAAGTGCTTTTAGTACCTTCTTGATGACCGGAACCTTGTTGTAGTAACGGATGCAATCTTTACCCAGGAAGTCAAACTCCACCACATATTTGTTGCCTTCCAGGTTCTCATGAAGGGTGATGTGCTCCATGCGTAGCGAGCAGCAACCGACTGTGTCTGCCGTCTCTCCCTCATCCTTCTCATTACCAGCTCTCAGTGCCAGCTATTTTTTTTGGGAGAGGGGGGGGGGGTCAACACAACGAGGCAGTTCAGAAGTGCTCACAAAACATCTATCTATGTCTATCGATAAAATGCAGGCCAATGTCATTAGCATGGGGTCGGGAAAAGGCCGCTAGAACACATTGCAGTCATCTGTAACATGTTCACATGGCATCAGACTTCAGCACTGAGGGGAAATCTGTGAAACCAAGAGCAGTTTGTCTCTAGCGCTGGTGTTTTTACATGGCATGCTAATCGCAGCATCTTTGCGTAACCGAACCAGACCTTGTCTATGAAGTAGAGGGCCACGGCTCTTTGTCGTGTGACCATCTCTTTCGATTTGAAATCCTGGTTGTACTGGTTACGGATGTCTTCTACACACAACTTCAGCTTCCGGGCAATCTCGTATTTCTCCCAGTCCTTCTCTGCCTTTGCAGGACGGAAAGAATGGAAACAAGGTGGAAGAAAAGTGGTGCGGACAAAAGAGAAAGCAAAAGGGAGTCGAAAGGCGAAGAGAAAAGAGTGATGACGATAGAGGGAACAGCAAAGAGGAGGAAAGCAAACAGGAAACAAAATGACAATAAGTGATTTTTCTTAAAAAGCCTCTTAATCATTAAAATGGCATCTTGATACGCTGTAATATTACACATCGACAAAACTTTGACGAAATTGTCTCTGCCTGTCTGGGACTTGCTGCTGTTTACATGGGAAGATGGGACTAAAGACATAATTAAATCCACCATTGGCGAATACATGCACATATTGTCATGGAGACCAACTGCGGAATAACTTAACCTTCACACATGAAAGACAAGGAAAATAAATCAGAGAAGGGCGAAAATGAGAAGGGGAGATAATGGCAAGATGTCGCGCACGTCAAATGAGTGATATTGCCCATTTACTCTCCAAACAAAGCCATGATGGCATTTTAATATTTTAGAAACAAAAGATAATATTTGGATTTAACTTAATCTGATACAGTTTAGCCTTTATTGACATGACAAGGATGTATTATACAGATCTAATGTCAGAATTGTGGTTCTGGTCCGAGGTCAATGGTGTCAGGACCGATATGGACGACACACTCCGAATATGAACGCAAAGCCCTGATTCAAAACCAAAAGGTTTAACTTCTCTCGTTACCTTGAGTTTGGAGTTGGCGTTCAGCATGATGTATTTAATGGCACCCTGGACGTTCTCAGTCCAGCTTGCCAGCCATGTCACAGAGTTGTCATGGCGAACCTCCTTCCAGCTGTGACCAGCAGGCGGCACGGGAACTCTGGATTCTCTGTTGATTACAGGGAGAGCTTAACACAGAATGTGTGTGTGTGTGTGTGTGAGCACTCACAGCGTAGGCGCTGAAGCTAATTCATCCTAAAAAGGGCTCCCAAACTGTAAACACGAATTTATGACACTAGTGTCGAAAATGGATTCAACAATAAAATCTACAGCTATGCTATTATATGAATTATTAAAGAACAATGTTATTGCTTTAACATACCATATTTTTGAAGATCCCTAAGCCAAATAATCACCCATTCAAAATCCAAACACCACACCATCTGTAGCAGTAGCTCCCATTGCCTGTGCAGCTGTCAACATGCAGATGCATCGCTGCATACTATGAAACACTGTTGTGGGCGTTTTGCCAAGATTGCAAAAGATCTCGCGGTTGAAACACTTCTAACTGCAATGGTGGTTTCACAATTGGTTTTTCGCAAATATGGCTCATGGCAGTATTTTGCTTCACTTGCTTCACTGTCACACATCCCTCTGGTCACTATGGTCCTCTTTCCTCACTCTCACCTGCTGCAGTTGATGATGACGTCCTCTGGTTGGATCCTTTTCTTCAGCATTCCCTGCTTGGGATGCTCGCCGCGACCCCGGAACAGCCCCGGAGGCTCAATCTTGAAGTTGCCAATGCGCTCTTTGTGGTTGTCCAGCAGACAGTAGCCATATTCATCCAAAATCTTCTGGTTGGCCTCTTTCAAGGCCTAATGCAGAAATGAGCCATCTTGAACTTCTACAGGCACTAACAGGAAGAATCGTATGACATGGAAATTGTGGCACAGAAAACCCCCCGCAAAAAACACTACCAGTTTCTCCTCTTTGGTGAAGTTTTTCCTGGCCTCCACCTTGGCTTTGTGCATGGCATGGATCTCCCTAAAGTCACATTTGTCCAGATCTGTAATCAGCAACCTCTCCTCGTGGGTCATTTCCTGAACAGATGCAAACACAAATCACGTGTGATCCTTCTTGAGTTAAGTTATTATAAGTTATAGCTGCATAAAATCATAGGGAGATAAAAAAGGTATATGAAAATGAATCACTCATTTTTATTAACAATAAATCTGAGATAAGAGATTGATGGAAATTCTGATGAAACAGACTTGTTTAATTGAAAACTTCTATATTGATCACAAACAACACAATTTGAAACACCGTGCAGAGTCAAAATGTTGAACTCGAGGAAGTTGTTCCATTTAATTTATAGAGTACACAACGTTAGTCTTCCCAAATAACTCCGCATACAATAAGGCGTCAGAACAAATACAAAGGAGACGAACACGATCAAAGCAGATTAGGGACCCTGAGATGAATTACTCATCTTTGTGGAAGAGCAGACAGAAGAGAAATGGTATCGTTATAAATACCATAACAGCTGCAGGAGGACACTGTGGCACACTGAAGCCCGCAGAGCTAAGCGTTATAATTGTTAACTTTAAGTCATTGCAAGCGTTCACCCCGAAGCAGAGGTCACTAACACAGCGATCCTGGTTTATCTTGAACGTTTCTAACGTTTGAAATGGAAGGACAACATGAGCGGCTTTTACGACAAATTCTGACAAATGCACAAAGCACACAACTCCCTCCATGCAAATATGACAGAACAGACATGCAGTCAGTGTCCGTGTCAAAGGATGACTGACACACGACGGTGGGCAGGAACAGAGGGGCAGTGGAGCGAGGAAGAGTTTTTCCGGGTATAATAAACACTTTAATTGGATTTCTTCGTATGCAACGGAGCTACTTGTCGAGATTAGCATATCAATGCCTTCACACAAATCATGTTTTCAAGTGCATTGAGCACTAAGCAGCGCTAAATTAATTGTGCAGATGACCCACAGACTTCTTTGTACGAACATTTCCTGACGGGACAGATACCAGTCTACAATTTAGAACACAAAGCTGGAATCTAAACAAATCATAGAGCACGTGGATGGCATCTACAGTTTCTAAAGTTCAGCTTTTCTGATGTATCAAACACTTATGTAATGCAATGAACGGCAAAATATATATCTTTTTTAAAAACATACGATGTGACTTTCTGGATTCGTTTTAGATTCCGTAACTCACAGTTGAAGAGTACATATGATAAAAATTACACACTCCTACATGCTTGTTAAGTGGGGAAACCTGCAGAATTTCCAGTGTATCAAGTACTTCTCCCCACTGTAGATATGCAGCTCTAAAAAGGTTCAGGTCGTAACCTTGGTTCTGGGAACCTAAAAAATCAAAGACCTTTAGTTCAGGGAACTAGAGGATTGAATACCCATCATGTTGTAAACTAAACTGCAAGTGTTAATCCACTCAGTTTGTTTATTGTTTTAATGTTGTTTAAATTGTTCTTAAATTTCCTTTTTCTCTCATGTTTTTATGCTTCAATTAGTTTTATGTGAAGCACTTTAAATTGCCTTGTTTCAAAATGTGCTCCACAATTAAACTTGCCTCTACAGTTTGCTTTAATGAAGTTATTTTCTTTATTTGCATTTCAATACCACACAATCTAATCAGCCTGCTTTGTTATTCCTTGCAAAACCAACAAAATATTTAAGATCCTGGCTTTACCCTCCTCCAATCTTTAAAGTAGTTATCCTGGAACACCTTCTTGGTGGTGTACTCATGGTCCAACATCTGGCCAAAGAAAAACGCCACCTCTTCAGCGGCGAGGCTCAGCTTCACCTCCTTACCTGCACACAAACACAAACACCACAATACAACGCAGTCCTGCTTTTCAAAAACACAAAGACACTCAAACCCACACACATCCCGGATCTAAATCACGCACGCTGCGGTAGAACAGCCACTTCTGCTCCTCTGGGGTCCCGTTTGAGTAAAGCACCAATTGACGAGGACCAAGATCTACATTCAGCCCCACTACGAAGAGGGAGCCACAAACAGGTACATGGAACCAATAGATCTAACAGACTCCCTGCAGGAAATTGTTGAAAGCATTACATGTCATTTAGCTGACATTTCATTTTAAATTTTAACCCATAGTTTCCACTTTAGACTGGGGAGCAATTAAAAGTTGGGTGTCTTGCTCTGGGACACTTCTACATGGCACATGGAGCAGTCGGGTTTCAAACCACCAACCTTGCAGTTCCCAGCGCACCGCACTACTCCATGCGCCAGCATCGACCCGTACCGGGTGTACATCAGCGTTGGACTCATCAATCCTCGGATAGCTATACATTTTATAAAATCAGCTTGCTTTAATCAGTATAACCCGGTATGTTTTGCCGACTTCCTGTTGGTGTCATACATCCAGGCAGAGCAAACTGTGAAATATATTTTTTTTCGTATTTGTAGTTTTAGAAAATCCTATGCAGCCATCCATCAATCAATTCTTGCCTACACAGAGACTACAAACTAATCGTCCCCCCCCCCCCCCTTACAGCAGTCTGCGGCCGTCATTTGTTTTATATATACTTTGCAATTAGTGTGTAATGAGAAACTTTAAGGATTTCCTTTTAATTGAAAGTAAAAGAGCAGCAAATTGTGCTATAATCACATTAAATAAATCATAGCATCAGGCCACAAAAAAAAAAAAAAAGAAATACACCGTAGCGTATGCAAACTAATAAAATTAAGGCCTTGAGGAGTGCGTCTCTGCACACAGTGAGTGGGAAGCACTAGTAATTATTGTTGATGCATGGTGCGCACAATACATTATTACATGAGATTTGGAGGGGATTTGCATATAATGAAAACAAAATAAAATGGTTTATTACGGATTTGGACGTTGATTACCAAGGCAACAGTCAGCCTTCTTTAACTTGTGCTCTAAAAAGTAAAATGGGTTTCAACTTAAAAGTTTGTATTTTGGGTGAATTGAGCTGTTGCTTTATTTGTTGTCACCATATATTCATTTGTGGTATGAGTACTTCTGCCTCCAATTTATTTAGTGATCCTACTGTTATTCCTACTGTTGGCATTTTTACAGCTTTCCATATGGATTTAGTAGAGATTCAACTTTGATTTGTAATTCATGGAGCATAAATTGAAAAGAGGCAAACCAAACAACAAGAAGTATGTAGAGCTTGAAAATGTATTAATTTACTTTGGTCTGGAAGGTCCCGAAATAATTTAAAATTCTAGTCATGAGAAAAGACACGATAGAAACTGACATTCAACTTTCCCGCTCAACTGACCATCATAGAGGAAGTGAACGTTGTCTGGCAGAGGCCGGTAGTCGGGAGGGAAATAGGGTCCATTGTGTTCCAGAAACTTCCATTTCACCCCATCTTCATACTTCTCCTCCTCCCACCTAACAGAGCAAGATGGTGAGGAAATGAGGATGCATTTCAGAACAGGAAGATTGCTGCTCTCCAGGTTCCCCGTCCGTGTGTGTGTGTGTGTGTGTGTGTCTGGGTCAGGTGGAAAATATAAATCAAAAATAATAGAGCGGCAGTTCCAAACCATCTCCATCGACTCTGCTCCTCCTCTTCCTTCTTTTTGATCTTCAGCAGTCTTGCCTCCTCAGAAGCCTTTTTTGGCATCCTTGCGCGCTTTCTCTTCATTATAAGCTCTTCTTCCTCTTCCTTCTGTGACGATAAATACACTTGTCATGTGAATATAAACTCCCACTGCAAAGCCCCTTTCCAGCACACTTGTATGGTTAGTCATTTTGAATTCAGAGAAGCCTCAGGAAGACAAGATTACCTTTTCTCCTCCATTCAACTTATTTTCCTCATTTTCCTCTTTTGCACTTTTCTTCTTTGACCTGCAGGTAGCAAGAACACAGAGAGAATAGTTACAGCTAACACAGGGGGAAAAAAAGGCAAAAGTTAATAAAATCCCAAATGTATATATTCATACACAAATGTTCCTGTGTATGCAAAATAAGTTTTGCTAATCCTACTCTAATAATGTTAAATAGGCTGAAATTTCTGGCCAATCACAAGCTCAACGTCGTGACTTACGAAGGTGAAGCAGTGGAGTGTGAAGGGCCGTCTGTGGGCTCTTCCTTTACTCTTTTCCTTTTTATTCCTTGCTTTTCTACCACGAAGTCCTCATCCTCTTCGATCTGTTCCGACTCACTAGACCACAAGAAGAAGCGGGGACAGTTATTTTCAATACAAAGTTGAGTGGACCTTTCATCTTCAAATGGTTAACTATTGCTTTTTTCCCAATCAGAAGTCTGCTTTGTGGTCTTTGAAGGTTTAACTCTTTTCATAGGTTGAAAAACACGGCACAAAGTAGATTGCAGCTTTGTAGTTCAGCTAAGAGCAAAGCAAAGGTTACCCCTCTTCAACCAGTTTACAAGACTGAGCCCTGATTTTTATCAATTGCATTTTAGAAAACCCTTTGTGTTGGATCCTATTTTCTTTGATATTTGTGTACTTGAAAAAACTATTTCTATGATCTTACTTTGTCTTAGAAAATATGACTTCATTTAAATTTGGGCTTGTCTTTTTTCCCCCACTGCCACACGGCTGGTTATAGTAGGAGGACAAAATTACCCTGCCATGCAAAATAGAAAAAAAAGAACCTACAGTACACATTGACCACAAGAAATCACACATAATTACCGTAATCAAGCAGCATTGTCAAAAACATTAATGATAATGACAAAATTACAGCAATTAGAAAGAGAAAAAAAATGATACAACTGCTAGCTTAGATTTCCCAGCAGAGGAAGAAATTACTGAGTAGGGAAATTTTCAAATTAACAAATCAACAAATTAGAGTCATCACCCCTAATAACGAACAGTGTTCTCATTTCTCTGACACAAGTTTGTTAAGGGGGAAATGTGGATAATGTAAAGCCTGCAATTGTGCAACTGGCTAAATTGAGCCTAATTACGGCGCACTATAGTGGCAACTACCTGGTACACATTGTGTGAGCCTAATGCACTGTCTCGGCACCTCTACTGCACAACCCCTGATGTCTCCTGATTGAGAGTAATGAGCCCTCCTCCTGGTCTCTGACTCCACACGGCTTTGGAGCCAACGCTGTACGTGTTCTGGGTCAGAACAACGACGACATGGGACCGCTGTCCCACCTCCAGAGGAAACATGTGTTGGACGTCAGCAGATAAAACGGGAGGAAAAAGGCATTACTTCATATAGAGAAGAAAAAAAAAAGAGAGGGGATACAGTATTACAGGGGACAACAACACAATTAAATAATAATCATCTCCATCAAGAGCTCGCTGATCAAATTTCTGATGAAAATGGCAATCCTTGCCCTAAAAAGATTGGGACAATAAGGGCTAAATACAGTTGGCCTAAAATAAATTTATACCGAATAAATTGGTTCCAATGAGGAACATTTGCATCCGGCCCCTACCAGAAGGGAAGCATGTGAATGCACAGGCCCCAAAGACTGAGTGCAAGTGTCAAGGTGTCATTCACATTTATGCTGACTATCAACTCTCTTTACTACTTAAGAGCCAGAGCTTCACTTCCATTTTCTACAAAGCAGTCCTTGTTTTCCTCCAGGGAAAGAATTTCCTCATTCACTTCCCTGACTTGACTCTTTGGGAGACTATATCATAAATATGACTATGTTTAATGCAGCATCCCAAAACTAGAGAAAAATAAAAGACAAACTGCTGCCAATCCAGTCCAGCTAGCAGACCAGCTGATTCAGAAAGAAAGCGATAGCAGGCCGGAGGCCAGAAGAACCCGGTGGGAAGTCAGTCAGAAGCAGACAAAGGTCAAATCAGAGCGGCGAGCCGCCAGCTGCGTCTACGGCAAGTATTGGTGGCGAGTATTTCTGGTGCCGACCAGCGAGCGGAGCAACATTTAATCAACCAGCCACTCGTTCATTGACATCTCTTTTCAGGAAGAAGCTTTTTTTTTTTAAATGCATGGCTCAGATTGAGACTTCTCAAACTGAGTTTTAAATGCTTTTCATTCAATTTAATCACAAAAAAGGAAATCCATAATATTCCATCATTGAATAACTGAATCATCAGGTTACTATATATTTAAAAATGAAATAACCCAGCACGTTTTGTAGACTGTTGGAATTACGCATCCAGGTAAAGCAAACCTTTTGTAAAATATTTTCCCATTATTTGTAGTTTTAGAAAATCCTATACAGCCACCAGAGGAAACAAATTCTACAAGCAGTATAATATTTATACAGTCAGTGTGACCTGATGTTGATCAGCGAAAGTGCAGAAATAACCGGTTTAAAACAATAGACAAGTTTAGAAAAACACTGTTCTTCAACATTCAAACGTTGATTAAAAACTACAAAGTGAACGTTATGAACGGGGCTTCAAACTACCGATTGTAAGACCCAGTTCTCGGTTTTGTTTACTTGGGAAACTTAAGTGCAGTGTTGGGAAAGTTCACTTTCTACATGAACTAGTTCAAAGTTCAGTTCACAAATTTTAAAATGAACTAGTTCAGTTCATAGTTCAAACTTCAAAATATTTGAACTAAGTTCACAGTTCCAACTAGTTCAGTTATTTTTTTTCCATATTTTGCTGCTGTATTTTTCTATACAGAAAGCTATTTTTCAAAATTATTGCCACAGCCCAGAACCACAGACAGCAATTATTTGATCAGTTTTAACACTGAAGCTATGCATCAGATTTCATCTTCATATCCAGTTTTGAATCCTTATCCAACCAGGGTTGACATTAGCATTGAGGGGATTGTTGCTTTAATGTTGCTGTCCATTCACTCCACACTAGCAGCAGCTGCAGCGTTCACCCCTACAGTACATTCTCAAACACATGCTGCTTGAATGCTCTTTTTTAAATTTTAAATAAGATTTTTTTTCGCTACTTATTAAGGCGCGTTTACGGCGCATTTACGGTGTGTTTTCTATAGAAAATAAATAAATTAAATTTGGTAAATTTGAACAACGTTAACCTGAGTTCATAGACACCAGAATGACCGAGTTCACAGTAACGTTCATCGGGCATTAATACAGTACGTTCAGTTCACGTTCGCCCAAAATATGAACAAGTTCATGAACTATCGTTCAATGAACGCGTTCAGGCACAACACTGCTTAAGTGTGTGCGGTTGCCAAGCGGTTCAGTTGAACCGCACAATGTAGACGGGAGGAAAAACAGCGTGTGCAGAAACGGTCAAGTTTTTTGGTATACTGCACCACCGAGCAAAATCCATAAAAAGCTATACAAAAGCAACCTGGGTCAGTGGGTCCATTGACATTTACGGTCCGTGGTTCTAACAGCCTTGTGTTTTCTTCCCTAACTCCGCTGCGAGCGGCACGGAAACCTACTCAACTATCACAGCCACCTGAGCCTTTCTGCAAGGAGAGGGGAAAACTAGCTTTTCCAGGAGACATCTCCTTTGAAACGTCTCGTCATATCAGGTCAGTTTAAGTCCACATCCGGGAAACAATCCATTAACAACTCTGTAGAAACCCCACTGTGAGACAGATTTGACACAGCAGGTCTGTGGCCATCGTCTGCCATCCGGGCTGCACCCTGTGGAGCATCCAATGACTCAAACCATGCATTATTACGGTCCTGACAAGCCACAGATATTTGACTTCAATGCAGATTAAAATGCATTTCCCCTTTGAGACAGCTTGAAATATTGAAAGAATGAAAAAACATTGGATGGTTTCAAACCACAGGAATCAAATTCCATCACCTCAGGAGAGAAAAAGTGAGATTTCTGGCTCCATGGTTACTTATCAACAGGGAGCTGTGTAAACATTTTCAGAGCAGTAGGATATTAATCCAAACACTGGACCAGATCGGCACACCGAAAAGAATTCCCATGAGGTGTCACACTTGACTCAGCGGCTGCCTCCCGAGCATTATATGATGGAACTGAGAGACCGCTATAGGGAGTCTAGGGATTTGTTTCTCAGCTCACCAGTTTAAAATCCACCATGTTGGCACAGTTTGAGTTTTCTTTGCAACTTACATTGATCTGTCTCGTCTGTCCCCCACCCCCCAAAAATCCCCACAGGAACTTGAACCGTGTGCCTCCCCCACATCCATATAGCACCCCTTGAAGTCGCCTTGGACTAAATTCTACAAAACCTGCCCCGCGGTAGTGTCTATGCTCGTCCAGTAAATATATAAACAAAACAAAATAATGTGGTCATATTTTTTGGAAACATAAGATTTTAGTTTTGTCCCTTTTAATTGTATCCCTCTGGTTGCCGTAGGAAGGAACTGGGCAGAGTGGAGAGAGACAGATTCCATCTTGAATACCGGACTATAAAAACTAGAGTTAATCAGACTCCACTTGTCAGTTTATCATCACGGCCTTTAACACTGTACAGTCTACTTGTATTATGACTTCATCCCTACCCGCAACTGATGGCTGACTCCAGGGTTTCAGTCTTGGGTGTCTTGACCTGAGGGGAGGGGTGGGTTACAAAATAGCATAACTATGTTATAATGCACACAGATGGCTTATGATACAATGAACAAATATGTTCAAGCTTACATAAACATATGTGTGCAAAAAGTCTAAAAACACTCACACCACCAAAGGGCCTCGTTTATATCTTCTTGCGAGAACATGCATGCGCATTTGTTGCACATCCTATTTTCAATCTTGAAAACATGTATACAGGTAATACAAATTCCCTTTATCTGAAGCTCTTGTTAGAATCTGGCGTGGTTAAAATAAGATTAAGAGGACAAAGCTTCCATGGGTCAGGGTGTTGGTATGCATGTAAATATTGTGTTACATGAGGTGTGACTGTCTGTTGCACATACTCCAGCTGCACTGGGGTCAGTGGGTAACTGGGGCTGGCATCGTCAACCTGGTGGTAATTCCATGCAGGACACGAGTTATGGGTGGACTCATGTCCATCACAAGCTTTCCCCTCATCACAACGACACTGAATTTCCATTGAAATGTTCTAAATTGGCCATCTGTGTAGATTTCAGCCAAATCCAGCCCTCTAAAGTATTGTGACACGAGCAAATTCTTGATTTACCTTTTTCTGCGGCTTTCGTCTTTCAGGTTTCGGTGTAGCTTTAGTTGACATGGCACTGCTCATCAGGGTGTTAAGATCACAAGCAAAAAAGGTACAAAGGCTTATTATTGTTGCAGTATTTCTACCACAATAGCTTTTCTATGATTGGTCAATGGTTTGAGCTGCACTTGGAAACTGTAATAAAAACAATGTTGTCGCATCTGCTCAAACTGTCATTGTCTATTGACAGTGGTACATTAGACAAATAACCTGTGAAGAAAACCAGTGCCTCCTCCTACTGCTCCTCATTGTGTTTGTAAGATTCCACTGGGAGTCCAAACAACCAATCAGAACCAAGAACCCAAAATGTGTGTCACTGCTTGTGAAGCTCATGCACTCCAATTAAACAGCGTGGATCCAAAATGAATTCATAAACTGAGTATATTGCCTTTTCTTGCTTCAAACATTTTCGGACGCATTGTCTGTTATATTACGTTTGGTAATGAAAGCTTTGGTTTTCTTCAAAAATGTAAATTTGTGTAATGTAAATTCCACAAATTACCCCAGTAATGACAACAACAGTAAATGTTATAGGAGAAAAGCAAATAGTCTTTATAACCAGGTTGGTCAGCAATACAGCTCCATCAGAATTTAAAACAGCAGAATTCTTTTCATAAGACAACTGAAAAAATGATATTCAATTTATATTATAGGGCCGGCTACTCCTTCCAAAGCACACGTATGTCGAATACTGATTTGGAGCAGGTGATCCATTCTTTTAGTTTTATTCCCTAAATTGCCAATAAAGTTTGGTAGAATCATGTTTTGACATTCTCATATACTATTATTAGGATATAGTACAGTATCTAAGTATTAGCATATTTTAATTAAAGTTACTGAATGTTGCTTGAAAGGTGAAAGCATATCAGCTGGATGTTAAGACGCATGTCTTAATCTGGTTAGTATCTTTTTCGTAAGAAAACATTAATTGCCAACACAATCAGACAAGCGGTGTTTACGAGAGTCCCCATGTAGTTCTGAACATGTCCCTTTTGAATTTGAACTTTTCACCCTTCAGGTCTACATGTAAAATAAAACTGGGCAGCAAGTATCCCTGCAGCCATATTCATTTTATTTAAAATGGAAAATTTCCATTTCTGTACATCAAACTTCAGCAATGCAACATTTATGGAAAGAGGCCCTTTCATGCTGAGGAAAATGTGCTCCCTGAGTCTAGTAGCTGATGAGGATCAGTTGAAACGTAATCAGTAATTCAGTCAGTGTGCCATGAAATGACATGAGGCTAGCTGTAACAGAGAGCTGCCTGCTCCACTGCCAGTAGCGCTTTCAGGTGTCTATTCATCTCCCTGCTCCAATCAATTACACAAGCCAATGACAGATCGCTCCACATTCATTTGTCTGCTCATATGTGCATGGTAATGAACGCATCAGATATCAAGGTAAATTAATATATTCAAATGAAGATGGAGTGGCCACCGTACTCCATCGTCAAATGAATTTTATGCATGCTCTCAATGCAACTGGCTTGCATGACAACTCGGCCGGCGTAACACTCTGTTGATAACACTTTTATGTCTATCCTCTAGCGGCACATGCATCGTGCCATATGCCTCTCACCCTTTATTGCCTGATTTATCACCATTGCAAGAATGTGATATTCATCCAAATTGATTTCTTTAAAACCTATCGTCAAAACAAAAGGGAATGCCCTTCACGGGACTAATGGAATAAAAGCTTTGATTTGTTGCCGGATGCTGAAAAGATGTTGGTTGTGCTGGTGTCTGGTCAGCAAATATTGTAGCAGAGCTGCTTAAACTTCTATGGCACCGTAACTCATTTTAAAAAATGACATAAAATGGGATCATAATACAGTTCAGGCTAAACTGTAGCTCTTGTCAAATAAATAGTCCATCTTTTTTTCAGCAGGACCGAAATCCTCCTTGTGGCCCTGGCACGCATTGGCAAATCTGTGGCAAATCTGTAGCAGACGTCACAGCAGCGAGCTGAGTGGGCGGGGCCACATTTACCGATAACGGCCTCGCTGGTGCGACAGGTCAGCTGCCGTAAATCAGTTTTCTAATTTTAGTTGAGACACATGAGCCACCCACTCTAGTTTCCACCGTGTAGTTTTTTTTATTTTTAAGTTTGCTGGTTTTCCAACATAAGGTTTCATAGTACACTCTTTGCTTACAATTACTTTGATAGTCATTAACAATCTGATTAAATACTGAAAATAAAATCAACTTCTTTATCAATTTTAAAATTAAAAATCAATAAAAATATGTATAGTAGTCTTGGTCAGAGAGCCACAGGAGTTGCCATTGCGTGGCAGTACCGAAGGAGGATTTCGCTGTTTCTCCTTCATTACACACATAATTACACACATACATACGTGTTCCTGGTCCCATTCTCAATGGAAACGGGGTTTGCTTTGGCTCTGCGCTTTTTCAGCGTCTTCGCGTTGAGCTTGGCCTTCCCGTTTTCTTTAGCCTTCTCTCTTCCCATCGTTCACATCGAACTCTGCAGGGCACAGCGAGAAATAACTAGTTTAACGCAACTGTGAAACAGTTTACAAAGCAAAACCAACCATAACACGGAAAGGTTGAGTTTTCACAAGTTAGCCAATTAAATTAAGCTGGCACGTGAACGTTAGCCCACGCAGCCAGAGCTAAATAACGTTACCGGTAATTGGCTTAAACACGTTTCCGGAATGTTGCATGTTTAGCGAAATTCTAACGTTGGGACTTTGCACGCCACGTATGATGCCGAGGAAGTATAGCCTACGCTGCATATCGTAAAAATACAAACTTTTTTGGCGGTTCCCTTCACCTGATGGACACTCGGGAGGCTCGGATTCCGTTGACGTTAGCTTGAAGCTCCTGGGTTGAACTGCGCGTGCCTCAGCGACCAGCTGTATCCTGATTAGCTGAGGACGTTACGGCAGTTGGCATATGGGTGTGATTTTGGGGGTGTTACACCGTATTCTGTGACCTGTTCTTTCATGTCTTTCGTTGGAGTCCGTTTTCCCCTTTGGCGTTAGTTGACACAGATATTGACTCTTGTTCTGGGATATCACTGATCTGATCAAATGCAGCATCACTTTTTTTCATTTTATGATTGGTAGGGTAATGATGCTTTTTAGGCCTACCGACATCGATCCTAAAGTCCTAAAATATTATATAGATAAAAATGGAGAAGTACTTTGTTGTGTCACAGTTCATTAACATACTGTGGTGTCTGACAGCAAGCAAGTCTCAAGGAATATGTCACCTTTGTCTGTCTCCTGATTGAATCCTATTTACTCCAGTTTTCTGGTTTACATTACGGTAGCACATCCTTACTGCTACAGCTATTTGTTTTCGGATTTTCCACCATTTGAACCAATCCGGTATTTTGTCTTACTATGGGTTTTTAATAGATAATTCAGAAATCTAGCAAAGCTTAAAAATAGTGAAATAAGTAAGTGCATGCTCCTGGTTAAACAGCCTTTTACTCTATTCTAGATTTTTATTCTATTTCAATCAAATACACAGTAAACTAATCATTATTAGATAGTGAAACATACTGCCAATTTGTGGACGTGAATTAAAGCCTGTTTTCTTATTTTCTCTCTTTGATGTTAAAAAGTAAAGGACTAATGGAGTAATTTAGCCTACTGGGTTTCAATTGTGGTAGCTGCCATATAAAAATATGATTTGGGGTCTCATGACAATAAGAACATAATGCCGGATTGGAAAATGACCAAACAATGTTGACAAGCAATCTACTTGATTGAAGAATAGACCTTTCTTTCCAACAAGTAAAGTCTACTTATTCATCTTTGAAGTAGAGTCTTGTATAACGGCTACTAATTATTTGAAAGAAAAAAAATGAAGAAATCAGCAACAATCCATTATTGATCCACTTCTTATTGTTACTCTTCATACTGGAATAAACAGCCGTGGTTTGTGGGAAAAGTTTTGCACATATGCTGTCAGCAGACATTGCTATTCGAATATTATTACCCAGTTGTCATTCGTTGTGTAATTTGGAGGTTACTGATCTTGTAATAAAACACGTCAAAATAAACAGAAAAACAAACAATGATTCATGGTCACATCAAAGAAGCAGCTTCAGAAATCAGCATTTATTCCACAAAATCTCTACAGAGCATTTTATTGATTTATTGAGTCTGGGTGTGATTTTTATAATATATTTTCTTATAAATAAACAAGTTGCATGCATACATAGTCTTTAACCATCAACAACGTTATTAGTATGAGAAAATTACATCAACTTGCTTTTACTCATAAGTATTATACAACCTGCGGTGAACCTGCTTCGGGGTTACGACGCTGTCTCTTTAAGAGACCCGGAAACAGTTCTCCGCCGCGTGATCAGTGGTCGCGTGTCCGGGTACACGCAGCTGATCATGCTATCCCTCCCGGCCAACTGGGCTTTTCGAAGCAGTGTGCGGTGCTGGCGACGCCGGGCTGTGCTACGAGTGGCTCTGAAGGCCTCGGACATCGACGGTGCCCGTTGGTACTCGACCCCAATTCGCGGGGGTGTCACGAGCATGGAGGAGATACTGGCCAGGGTCGTTGCACCTTTACCCACGTACGAGACCAGAGACAAGTACCCTCCTCCCCCCGAATCGAACAGCTTGGAGTTCATGCACTTCTACGGAAGTCTCGAGAAGGAAGAGAAACTCGAGTTCTTGACGAAGCTGTCGCACGACTTCGGGGTGGACCACAAAGGCATTTCCGAGCTCGCCTTGAGGCTGTTGGACGCTCAGCTGCGAGATTTGGCGACCGTTCTGCAAGTCGAAGACAGGCTGCGATATGGCCTGACGCCCCGTTATAAGCAGCTGCTCAACCACATAAGCAGGGTCGAAGGTGGTGTGAAGTTTCTGGTGGATCTCCGAGCCGATTTGCTGGAAATGATCTCATCCAAAGCTAGCGAGACCCCGCAAATAAGGGTAATTGATTTGTTTACAATATCTACGGGTGCTCACTGCGGTCAACTCGGCAGACACTCGGATTCGCGTGGTCAACTCATCAGACGCTATTAAACACGTAATCGAAATAAAGGTTATTTAAATATCTAATTCCGGACAATGATAGAAGTATGAGTGTACAGGACCTCTCTGACTCTTCTTGTACAATAAATTACTTTTTACTGTACAGGTTTAGAGATTTCTCAATTCGTCCACATTTGAACTGCAATAGAAACATATTTAACAATAATTCTAGACAAAAACTAACGATATCTCTGAATACTAGAATGCTCAATATTACATTTTTTACAGTACAAATGTATAACTTCCTCAGTGAAAGCGTTTTTTGTCTTTCTTTGAAAGTGATTCTCCAAATCAAATCCATAGGCTTTACAGACTAAAACGTCCACTGCACAGTAAATTCCAGCTGCAAAACCTTTTAACTTCTCAAATACAATGTTTGGATTCACGATTGTTAAGCATGTCAAAAAACACCCAAAGCTCATTTATTTTTGAAGTAGCAAAAATAGGACTTCTACTTTGGCTAATTCCCTAAATTTGTACATAGAGTAGTCAGAGAGGTCCTTAACACAAGTACATTGGTCTTTGTGTGGAATTATTGGAAAGAATGTTTTTATTGTAGCTCAAATATGGAGACATTATCTGCTTGAACATATACTTTGTACAGTAAAAATGTTTCATATTCAGCATCCTAGTAGTCAGAGGGGTCCTTAACACATATGCATAGGTCATTGGAAGTTGCTATTTAAATAGCCTTTATTCCAGTTACTTGTTTACGTGCAGCAAAATTCCAGCGTCTGCTGAGTTGACCACGTGAATCCGAGTGTGCCGAGTTGGCTGCAGCGGATGACTCGCATGTGCCAAAGCAGTGGTGTTTGGGTTTAGACTTTGGGCATCGTTAGTCTAAACAGCTGACCCTCAATGTTCAAGTTATTTAAAGATATCATCTGTGCTATATTTAACAGCGAGCTGAGGATAGCTGCTTACATAACCCCTCGCTGACGCACTTGTTCCTATCCAATGGCTCACACCTCCTCACAACTTGTGGCAACGACCTTTGTTCCAGATTTCCCTCCTTATCAAACTGGTGGTGCTAAATATGTCTTCTTCCTCTTTTCTCCATTGCTTTGGCTGCCTTTTACAAATAGACATCACCAAGCTTTAGAGCCAAATGGCAGGGCTTCCTTTGTTTTGTTTTTTTGCTTAAAATATCCACTTACTAGAATGCTCATTGAAAAAAATATATACTAAAACAAGTGTCATTACATCACAGTCATGGTTCAAATCCATTTTTTAACCCCTATATCACAAAGCTGCCACTTAGATTCTCATTTCTTCCGTCATTCAGTAGGAGGGTTTATGCTCCTACTGGCTGTGTGTCTAACTGTGGATAACGCACAAATGAATCTGCATGCAGCTTTAATTGTATATTTTTTCTACTTGCAGTAGACCTGAGTTCCTTGCAGGCTGGAACATTTCTCTAAGCCCCTGTAGTGTATGTATATTTACCATCATCTAGACAGATGCTTTGGTTTTGTAGTTTGAAAACACAATATAGTGGCTTTATTCCCCGCGGAAGAATATTCAGGGTTTACTTAAAGCAAGCTTACTGATCACCACGAGAGGAGCCGTCTTTGGATGCTGATCGAAGGGAAAACCGCTTCCCATCGACATACATTTTTTAATGTTTTGTTGGCCTTCGCAGTAGAGCTTTATATTATTTTCAAAGACCCTGACTGCACCACAGCCGATGGACTTCTGGCTTTGTCTCTGACTCAATACTTATTTTCCCGCTGAGATGTGGTTCAGAAACATTTAATGTTAATAACCAAGACCTACTGAGACCTTTTGTAGCTTTGAAAGGTCCAAGCTACCTACAGTGTACTGAGTGCCCGGCTGCCTCGGTCTTAGGGGTGCACAGCATCGTTTCTTGTCATGGCCAGAATTGATTGAGCTCAAAAGGAGAAAAAGATTGTTATGAATATAAAGCTTTTAGTACATGTATTGATACCACTTTCGTACCAGGGAATAGAACTTGCTGTCCATAATGGATCGGATAATCTTAGTGCCCTAAAAACGCAATTTTTAGAACGTGGTTATTTATAATTATTTGAAGAGGAATTTTGCTCTCATGTCCTTCTGTGGCAAACCTCTGAAAGACCTTCTTATTGAAATCCGGAACGCGTAAGCTTGGGGCCAAACTAATGTTGTCCCAGGCTGAGTCTATCTAAGGACGCTGATTGGCTAAATTGTATGTAACACATTTTTTTTTATTTAATCAGCAATTGGCCAAAGTGCTTCTTAGACCTGCCTGAAGACAGGACGTGCGATGACAGGCAATTGGCCAGCCGTCACTGCCGAGATCTTTTATTCTTTATTATTATTCATCGTTCCACAAACAGTGGGGGGACGGTTTCAATACAAGGCAGATCGCTTTGGTTGAGAATGCACTTAATTATGGATGAAATGCACTTATTGTAAGTCTCTTTGGACAAAAGCGTCCGCTAAATGACATGTGATGTTTAGGATTTCACAGAGCTGAAGTGATGCTATTTTTTTAAGCTCGGTCTGACAAGTGGCTCGCAGCCTACTGGAGGACAAGTATTGGCGCGCTGTGGGTTTGACCTGTAAGCCCTTTGGCTTATATCTGCGGCTCGAGGTAACAGAGGCCACGTCGGCTCGCAACATCAGAGTCTCACTGCATTTATTCTGCCCCACTGTAAAAAAAAAAGAAGAAAAAAAAAAGAGAAGTCGACTGTTTCTAATGGAGTGCAGGATCAGTCTTTTCCCCTCTGTTCATTTTTCCGCTTCTCTCCTGACCTCCAGGCTTTTGATTCTAACCCCTTGCGCGTCAGAAGACTTACGCTAGGTCAATGAAATACACATCTCAGTCGGGCCTTTCTTTTGAGTGGGAGAGAATTGGATAGCGGCTGCGCTCTCATGGGTTGTTTGTCTGCTGCGTTTTCCACAGAAATGCCGAGCTGGGATTACTGGCTATTTTATAGATTATTTTACTTCTGGCAGTTTGTGAGGTAAAAGGAACTCAAATACACATCTGTTCACACACACACACACACACACGAGTAGCAATGGGTCTCAAACTTTTGATTGGCTCCTCACTCAACACGATTTCCCAGCGTGAGACCGGCGAACCGCAGAGATGCATAATGGCGTATTTGATGCATATATGTGTGGGGAATACTTTCCAAGTGTAGTTAGTTAATGTTGGCTTTGATAGTCGCTCGCAGAGAATTCCAGCCAGTGGCACCGTGACTGTAATGGAGCTCGATTGTATTAGCTATTATTATCACTGACAAGCTGGCATTAAAGTGAGCCTGAAGTGAAGACGTCCGAGGAAACCGCCAATATAAGGTGTATTTATGTACCTGGGCGGGTTTGTTTGGCTGCAGCGCGTCCGCTTGTTTTGTGTGTGTTTGCGAGAGATTTGCTTTATATGAAGTCTGACCTTCGCGGGAGGACGGGCCTGCATTGAAATGGCAAGTTGTTTATTTGGAGTGCCTCCTCTATACCCATCGCAAGCTCAAAAAAAAGCACTACTCATAATGTTAAAACATCTTAACGGCTTACAAACGCCTAATCGGGCCGTACGCCTCACGCAGCGTGAATGACGGCGACCAGGGATGGTTTATGGCCAACAGACAAACTTGAGCACGTTGGAAGCCAGTCAATAAAGTTCTCGCCAATAAAAAGCTCTATAAGGCCGTGAGGACTGTGTTCATCCACCGCTTTTTATCCCCCTATAAAAGTTGTAATTTCTAATGAAAACACTTCTGGTGTCCCTCCTTTATGAAATATACAGGAATGACTCAAAAAATCCCCCATAGCCAAGTAAAAGCTAATGTAGTGGAGACCATAACGTTCCGTTCCATATTCATCAGATTATTTTTTTTTTTTTTTCGTCGCATTGCAGTGTTTTATTTTACAAATGTACCATTCAGCTTTCATTTTTCCTGATTGACAGGCGCCTGCGCTGCTCAACAAAGGAACGAACGTGGTGAATATTCAATAATCTCCCCCCGGTTGTGGATGTGAATTCTAAACCCCCCAACTTTCTTTTCTCTGCCAGGACCTGAACGGCACGCTGAAGAGCCTTCTGTCCGAGTGGTTCTCTGTGGGTCTGCTTCGACTGGAGAGAATCACCTGGCAGTCCCCCTGCGACATCCTACAGAGGGTCAGCCAGTAAGAGAAATTCAAATCCTACTGTGCTTCTCCTCCTGTTTTCTTTCCTTTCTTCTTTCATCAGTCTCTTGCCTCAAAATAATACAGTGCAAAATGCGAAAGCCCTCCCCCTGAACAGGGATTCTCCAATCACAGCTTAGCATACAGAGTTAGAGCGCTGCTGGGTTTTCTAGAATTGAACACGGACAAAATGTAAGATCCAACTCTCATCATGCAACTATAAGTCACATCAGCTGGAAACATCATGAAGTCCTCCAGAGGAGGTATTATAACCAACCAACCATAAGCCAAACATTACGAATCATTTAAATCACCGGATGTGCGCCTACAACAGTCAAGTGTAGCGACAGAAGTCGAGTAGGGGAAGGACTCGGTGAATGGTTGATTGAGAGCAGAAAGACTAACCCTCAGTTCCACCCCCCCCCCACGCAGGTATGAGGCCGTGCACCCTATAAGGAACTGGACGGACCTGAAGCGCAGAGTTGGGCCGTACCGCCGCTGTTATGCCTTCACCCATGCCGCCATGCCGGGAGAACCCCTGGTTGTGCTACACGTGGCCCTCACTGAAGACATCTCTGATAACATTCAGGTGAGAATGGATAGCTGCAGGCTGTTGTAATGGTTTGTCTCACTTCTACACACCTGGGGGTTGGGAGGGGTAGTAGTTAAGCATCTGGGATTACTTCTCAACTGACAAATGGATTTGGGCTTGTGTGAAAAACAATACTGAAACGCTTCAACTGCACATCCCTCTGGGCGCAGCCTGCACAGTGCTGACTTCCATTACTTGGTATTTACAGCGAGGAAAAGGCCCTTTTGACAACTCTGCAATTTGGACAATAGTGCATGGTGTGAGATGCAGCAGCGCTAGCTATCCACAGTGTTGCTCCAGCAGCTCTGGCTCAGCTACAGGAGGCTCCCGCAATCATGGTAGCTCTCGAGCATCAGGGAGAAGGGGCGTCTGGATGATGCTCAGGTCGTCCGCGGCGACAAAAAAGTGTCCTTTGTTTCCTCTCAGAGTATCGTCCGTGAGTTCGCCACTCTCGACTCCGAGGAGGACGTGAATAAGATCAATGCGGCCATCTTCTACTCCATCTCCTCCACCCAAGCTGGCCTTCAAGGGGTGGAGCTCGGCAATTACCTCATCAAGAGGGTGGTCCGGGAACTACAGGTGAGTGCGAGTGGGGCGTGGGATGGAGTGGGTGAAAGTCTCTGTAACAACATTGTTCCATTAGAGCCAAAGCTATTGTAAAATATTTTAATATAATTACTTCAATCCATTATATTCTAATTCCTATAAAAACGTGATTTTGGTAGAACTTAACCAATGTTTACATAACCATTTCTGTAAGCTTATTTAAACACAATAAATAAAGCACATAGTCTTATCGGTGAAGCTTTTGCACCACCCTTTTCCTGCAGGGCTGCATATAAACCTTTATTATTAGAGCGCTTGGGTACAGTTGTGGTCTCCTGCAGAGCTCCTCGGTTCCTCCCCTATGGTGTAGTAGCATCCAGTCTCCTCCACAGAATGTTTCACTCGGTATGAATCACAAGCTGAGTTCAATTAAAAGGCGTTGAGGTGGCCTCCAGGTGCGACCCAGCGTTATTCCAGTGAGAAATGTGCCAGGCAGGCTATTTTCTGTTTGATTTACTTCTCAAAAGTTTCGTATTGCTGAATCATAAACATCCAGTTCTTGCACTTGCTTCACACACTTGAGCACAGGGCTTTGGTCACTGGATGGGCTGTAAGGAAATCCTGTCCATCCCTGGGCCAAAGAGCCCCTCTCTCCTCACCACTCCGGTCCCGACCCTTATTTTTAGTAGATAATGAAAAATCAATTAGTCAATATAGGTTTAACTAGCTAGCTAGCTTTCTTTTGGTACTAAGTCAGAACAAGGTCTAACGAAAAAACATTTACATCCTACAGAATAAGACCAAAATGCTGATTCTGGTTGTAATATGTCGCTACTTACACGATAAAAAAAAATACTGCAGGGAACTTGAACTTTTAGATCTGTCCTCCATTGCTTTTTCTGGACACTTTTATCCAAAGCCCTCCACCAATGTTATTACTTTTGTATGGCCCTAGTGGGAGATGATCACTCGACCCCATCAGTGTAAGTGCATTGCTTTAGACTCGACACGAATCTGTATTTCGCAAACTTTTATTCTGCAGAGGGCTTTGCTTTCTGACAGGGTTATATGTAAAGGTGAAGAGAGAGTGCTATGCTGATGGATAGATGATAGAGTGGAAAAAGAAAAGGTCATAGCCGTGATTCAAGGTGAAGGGGGGGGGGGGTCTTGCTTGTCTTTGTCGATGGGTCCCCAGAGCACACGCATCCTTTCCTCCCTTCTGCTTTTTATTACTTCTCCTATCACCTCTTTCCTTATTTCCACCACCCTCTCTTTCATCCCCCTGTCCTCCTCATCCTCAGTCCGCTGTGAGCACCATTAGTTAAAAGCAGAAGCTGGCGTGAAGAGGGCAAGCTCCTGATTCAGTAGAGTAAGAATACATGTGAGGGGGGTGGGGGGGGCAGCAGGGCGTTGAAAGTGAGACGACTGGATTATGAAGTGCGGTTTTCAAAAGAAAACCGCAGCGCAGCTCTCCAGGGGTTGTCTGACACTTTTACCTGCAGCAACTTCCACTCCCCTGCCACATCAATCCGTCACTTATATACCCAGAGACCCGGGTGCAAAGACGGAGACAGAGAAAAGGAGGAGGACTTTTGGCCGGGGGAGAGCTCCTGAGCTGGGTGGGCGCTGTGTGGACGAGACGAGCGAGTAGAAGAGGACAGGTATCGAAGGTGAGAGGACGGATATTAAAGAGAAAAGAGACACCGATGAGGAGGAGGAGGATAGAACAGAGAGGAGACCATCCATCTCCATCAGCGGAGCAATGTTGTGGATTTGCAATGTGCTGTGTGTCGGAGGAACTGAAGGCTGGAGCTGCAGACGGAGCGCAAATAAAAATAAAATGATGTTTTGGTTTTTGATGCCGAGGTGGAGGGTTCATCTCACTTATTTCCACCTTTCTCTTCTTTTCTCTTTCCCTTTCCCGGTTTCTTCTCTCTCTCTCTCTCTGAGCTTTTTACTCCACATTTAAGTGCCTACGCATGCAGGCACAGGATTCTGAGATTCCCTTTTTAAAGTTTAGACGTTTTGATGGTAACACGGTATAACGGTGAATGAAAAACTGTTCCGATTGGTAGGCTCCACAATGACTAAAGACGAGGAGAAAACGGTGAAATGAAAAGTTGCAAAGCGTGAATCACAGTGAGTTAATAACTGAAGGGATAGGGATATTATTGTTACTGATCTCAGACATGCGCCCGCATCTCGCACCTAACGCAACAATTCCATCTCTCACCTAACGCGACAATTCCATCTCTCACAAACAGCGCTCATAGATTTTGACGCGATACACCGGCTAGCAGCTGAACCCCTACATAGAAAATATGACTGAGTTACTGTCCTTTCTTTGGCTTCCTTCTTCTTTGGTGACAACCAGTCCCTCCTTTTTAAAGTAATGCGTCACACCTAGCGGCAGAGTCAACCACTTTATAGCCCCGACGAGCTTCCAAAATCACCACCACAAGTGTTTAGGCACAGTCAGAGAACACGTGAATACTCCACCTTGAAGCTCCGCCCCTCTTCATGTCTTCCAGAGCGAGTTCCCTCACATGGCCCAGTTCTCCAGCCTGTCTCCGATCCCGGGCTTCTCCTCGTGGCTCCAAGGTCAGCTCGGGCAGTGCAAGAAGGAAGGCCGGGGCTCCGACCTCCTGTCCGAGCACGAGTGGGAGCAGGTGCAACAGGCCGTGGACTCGGCGCCGGGGTCGGCGGCCATCGAGGCCCTCCGCAAGCTCATCGCCACCGGTGAGTGGACGCGCTCCGCGAGCCTGACCCGCGTCCTGGAGCCCGTCCTGATGCGCCTCTGCGCCTGGTACCTGTACGGGGAGAAGAGGCGCGGCTACGCTCTCAACCCGGTGGCCAACTTCCACCTGCAAAACGGCGCCACCATGTGGCGGCTCAACTGGAGCGCCGACACCAGCCCCAGGGGCGTGGCGAACGCCTGCGGCATCATGGTGAACTATCGTTACTTCCTGAACGAGACGACCAAAAACAGCGCCCTGTACCTGCAGAACAAGGCCATCACGGCGTCGGAGCAGGTGGTGGGGCTGGTGTCCCAATTTCAGAAGAGCAGCAAACTTTGACAGCGAGACGATGACAAACCCACAAACGCATACCGGTTCGGGTTAGTTCGGCGCGTGACACCATTTATACGTTAACTGGCTGACTTGATTGTATAGTATTTGACAGAGACACCGCTCGATGGATGTCCGCCGGTATTACTTTAGAATTGAGATTGGCCAATTGGTCACATGACGCGTCTGTGTGTAGTGCGTAGGGTGGGCTTCTTGCCTCATCGGGTTTCTGGGTGAATTTGTTTGATATTGTGTAAGTGCCTCTCAGGCTGAGAGACTGCGGCTAATGAAGCACGAGGCATCTATCAATGCTTTTCCATGTTCTTGGATAACTGTGCGCGCGTGCGTGCGTGTGTGTGTGTGTGTGTAATGGTGAAGCAATGAGGGAGTGCAACTACTGGAATAAATGATGTTTAGAGTCTTTCATTTGTCTGCACCGTTTCCCTGCAAATATGTTGATGAATGGAAGAGAGTTGGATCGCGTCTGTTTTTCCTAGAGGACTGTTTTTAAATTGGGTTAATCATTCTCACTACAGCATACTACACAAAATACATTGGATCAAAGAGTAGAATTGTTATTTTATTGGACATAACTCGAAACAAAATGGATTTCTTTTTGTCGATGGGTGCTCATGCTGATTTACTGGACTAAACCCTCCTGCTGCATCATTCATGGGATTTTCTTTTGAGTATTCAGCACACACACACACACACACACACACACACACCTCCAGAAAGCCATCGTAGATGTTCGAACTGTGCCGTACAGGTGCCAAGCAGGGCTCATACCAGCCCACTCTATTGTTAATAATATATCACAGCAAGTTGACTGTGAAATTACATTTTATCTCTCCAAGGAGAAAAACTTTCGTTTTTGTCACACCATCTGCAGCCGCCCACCCAGTCTCACCCCTATTCTTTTTCTCCCTCATTGTGCAACTCTGTGTCTTAGAAACTAATGGAGTGGGAAATAAAGTTAAAGTAAATGGTTAGATTGATGATGTTCAGTTGCCATGGGAGGAGGGGAGGAGGGAAGAGGATAAAGAGGGCCGTGGTTTAAGGGTGCCCTTGATAGATGGTACAAGTGTCTACAGAGATATTGGAGACATTATGAGAAGCGTGCATGTGCGTGCGGACACAGAAGAAAGACACTGTCACGCCATCTCCCTTTAGATTACGCTGTATGTTTATATGGGTTGCCAGGGAAACGACTGACGTATTCCACGCTGGCTCCTGGCTTTTTTGTTTTGTTTTTGTTGGAGTAACCGCTTCCTGGTGAGTGAGTGCAGAGCGGTATGGGTTACAAGTCCACCGGCTTTTTAAAATGACATTTTTAAAATGTATCATACAGTGAAAGTAATTACTTTTCGGTCCGTAGTAGTCAGTCGGGTGTTTCCCATTGGAGGAATTAGAAGAGAAACGCCTCACAAACTTCAGATAGGATAAATGAAATAATCCCAACCCCTTCAGTTGATGCTTAAAAAGGACGTTCCACTTTTCACGCGTTAAAGAGTTAATTTGAAAATAGCTTTTCAAATGAATGGAATCTGAATCTGTTCTCAAATGGCAGTGAAATTGGATAGCCATGTTTGAGCTTTTTGTAGACAAATGTCCCGGCACGTATTCTGATCACTGACAGTTGTCATATGGGCTCAATGTGTGCTTAGACCAGGCTTCATTTGGGTCTAATCAGATTGCAGTTTTGTCCCATTTCCAGCCCAGCACATGTTAATAATGAATTCACAGCCAAGTTCAATATTTTACTGCTACATTGTCAGACATGGCAATACTTTCCAAAAAGCACCATAAGACCTGATTACAATTGATTAGAAAGTGTGGGCTGTGAAAATTCATGCCTCAGCTAAAAATAATTCAGTAATTCAGACAATCCATTTTTTCCTTTTTTTTTTTTTAAACATGAGAGGATGTGGTGTATTTAATATCTTATACCTCATTTGTAGGAAATTGCCTTACAAATGAAGCTAATCCATTTTTTACAGATCACAGTGGCAAGACAAGTAGAGCGGTGGCCATGGTGCTTTCATTTTCTAATTCATTCTGATAAGATCTGAGATACAAAACCCTTTTTTATTCATCTACACGGCCATTTTAAAGCACAACTATAGAACCGGATTGTAACACTGATAAACTTTGAAATGTTGTATTTTATAACAACATGTGAGAACGTAAAACCAAAGAAAATAATTTCAAAAATGTTATTTCAATTGATTTGAAATACTTTCATGATTTTTATTTAGAAATAATTTCTATACAAAATTGGTATTTCTCCCAAATCACCTTCAACTGCAGGTACTTCATTGAAGCACTTTTAACTTATAAAAGAGAAAAAATAATCCGCCCTGGTACTGAACACAAACCTATTGCAGCAGTTCTTAGCTGTGCCACCGAGGAAAACAATCGTGCCGCATCAGATTCATTCGATTACAGGTATCAAAGGCAACAATGGCTGAAAGAAATGTCACAAAGCACAACAAAAAATGAGATATTAATTACTGAACCTTCCAGCTGAATTTTCTTGGAAATATCAAACCTCAAACACCAAACCTCAGCTATGCTTACAAATGATTCCTTTGACATCAACAGCTCCCTTAAGCTTTATATATTTAAAAAAGGTACAAGGCTGGGGAAACTTTTATTGTTACTAAGTATTTAACACTCAAAAATGTTAATCTGTTTCATCAGGATTGAGTAGTTCAAGACACATCTGTCGTTACATTTTAACTTGAACGTTGCTCAATTACGATTTGTAATCAAAAGTATGTGACATCACCTTTTTCCCCACCAGAGTCCGGCCCACTCGGAACCCGAAAGAAGCTTTAAAAAAAAAGAAAAGAAAAGAGAAGTCTCTCATGTGTAGATAACAAAGACGGCTTCAACTTTGACAGATGGTTTTAGGATTCAATCCCTCACAGTCAAAAGATTATTGAAATAAGATTACTGGTTAAACGTGAATAAATGAATAAATAGATGCAAGTACAGTAGCATGTCAAGCACTGCTTTGCCTTAACAGCCTTAAAGATGTTGACCCTTTCAGGTCCACGTGCGTAAAATACATTAACTAGTAGTCAGATCTGGGGTCATGTACCATGATTTTTAAAATGTGGCCATTTCAACATCACCGTGTTCTACATTTTAGAGCCGTTGACAGTTTAAATGTTTAAAGCTCGCCGACTCGTCGGTGTGTAAAAAAAACAGACGTGTGTGTTTTTGATTGTCTGACCTTCATAAAAGGTCTGTACGAGTTTGGGAGCGGCGCCTCACGTCGCCTCTGAACATGTGTACGGTAAGCCGGTGGCTGATGGTGCTTGGAGCTAATGCTGCTAACAGCTGATGGTGCTAACTATGGCAAAAGTGCCCACGGCCCTAACAAAGCCCACTAGTTGGCGGGGACGACATTATTGGTTGCACACGCACACGACACTTCAGTCTCTAATAAAATGTTGTTAAATGCTGCTCCTTTAACCGACTACTGAAGTCGGGAAAGTGTATCTTCTGTGTTAATATGCAAGAGTCCGTATGTGGCTCAAAGAGCGGCTCACTTATTGTATTCTTTCATTCGGCCATTAGCTCAGGTTGAAGGATGTGTCTGCTGAAATTTTATAGGGTGTGGCACACTTTCTCGTGACATTTGGGGGGAAATAAATCCATCCCGCTTCTTTGGCTTGAGTAATTTTTTAAGATGAGGACATTTTCTAAATGTCATTGTGTGGTCTATTCAGAGCAGTGTTGGCGGGTAAGGGATGATGTGTAGAAAGTGGGATTTTTCTGTTCCAACTGAAGGGAGAGGGGGAAAAAAAACAGGTCTTACCTGTAGGCCACTGACTTATCTTTGTGTGTGTGTGTGTGTGTGTGTGTGTGTTTGTTTGTGTGATGAGTGAGCGCACAATTCATCCAAGTGTGTTAATCCATTCTGGTTGCTGTCGCCGGCCCTCTTTCATGCTTCTCACCTCAGATCACCACCATTCTCCACCTTCTCCGCCCATTGGTAACCCGACCCTGCCCCCCTCATCCAATACCTTGGTCTGTCTTCAAAGGGCTTCACGGCTTCAGGAGAAATACACACACCCGGAAACACACACACACACACACACACACACACACACACACACACACACACACACACACACACACACACACACACACACACATACAAATGTGAATAGCCACACACAGCGACACACACTGCCTTTAAGGATCGGCCCACACTGCAAGATGTAACCTTTAGAGGGCAGCAGAGTTTCACTCAGGGTGAATTAGCACACACACACACACACAGTAGTTGCAAGGATGCTTCCCTAATGTGGTGGCTGGGCCCGCACACACACACACACACACACACACACACAAACACATTCCTTGCTTTTCTTAATTCCCATACCTTCTTACATTCCCTGAGCTGTATTTGCTGTCATTCCTTCCAGCTCACCCCACCCACCCATTGCGTCCCAGATGAGGAGCGAGTTGGAGATTGACAGATCTGCTATATCTAGTTATAGGCCGTAATTAAAACTAATTTGTCTTGCTGATGACATTTTCCGCACACTCCTTCATCCATTGCAATCAGCCAAGTATTAGCTGACCTGACGTCTTGTATCAGAATAGGTTATTGAATGAAAAGGAGGTAAACAGGCTTAGCAACGGTGGCATCACCCGAGGGGAAAGCCACTGCAGGCATTATACAGCTGCCAGACTGATTGAAATGAGAGTGTGAAAACCTCTCTGAGTATGAGAGAGAAAGTGACAGGGACAAACATGAGTGCTTGCATTCATAATTCTAACATTTCCCTGGATCAGTGACAGATTTTTCAGGAAGACATTGAACAGAAGATAAAGCGAGATATGCGCACAAGTTGACTCTGAGTTTGATGATGATCAGCTAAATAGAGGAGGTGATGATCACTCACAAATCACCTTTCCTTTTGTCCTGTGCAATGGATATCTGGACAAACTGGGCATGTGTGTTATCTGGAGACACGTTTCTGTCGATCCTGCTGGTGAAATGAAGTGCCTCCTACTGTGCACGAGTCAAATCGCTCTTTTGAGAGTCGGGAAACAAACCAGATCTTCTTACCTACATTGTTTGTACTTGTCATTCTTCTCCTCTGAGTAGAAAGGCATCTTTAAGGGCTGTAATATTTGCAACACAATGGCGCTTTCATTGGCCCGTTTCAATTATACATAAATATTGTTGTTTAAATGATTCCCATTACAGATGAATACTGTCCCACAATGAAACCAAAACACCAGTATGGGCATACTGTTTGAGAAATGACTATAACATATGTCAACCAATGATGAAAAGTCAAGGGTTACAGAGCTATGAGGTATAATCTGTGGAAACAGTGTCCGCACAAAATGTACTGTTAATCCATGCAATACATCGGCATGGATCAAAGTCCTGTACGGATTGACTGACCTGAAACAAAAGATGCAGAAAAGGCAAAAATATTCTGACTTGTAATATTTGTCTCTAAAAACATTGGCTCTGTAACTGCAGACCTCCCCTGCCTGGTGCTTACATCTTTGGAAGTTTGTGAGCTTTTGACAAAGCACTTTCACAGCTACAGAAGATGTTTCATTATTAATTAGCAGTGTCTTGAAAGCTGATAAAGATCAAAATCACATGTCTCTCATACATAATAGTGAAATAATCATACGGCAATGAAGTTTGTGAAGTCATGCTACCAATTTATGTTTGATATAAAGCTCGCAGGTGTGATATTAAAATGCAATATGGTATTTTATTCATTCATTTCAATGAATTTCAACTTGTGTCTTTGAAAGATTCCTTCATCTGATGAAACATACAACTCATACAGGGAGAGAGAGAGAGAGAGAGAGAGAGAGAGAGACTTCATACTTTTCCTCTCTTCCGCTGTCAAGCTGGGTAATAAGTCAATGGCTTTTCCTGTCAACACGCTTCGTCTTTTACAGTCACTGCGTGCGTCCCAGCGACCCATTAAGGCTGCAGACCTCCTCTACACTTTCAGTTTCACTTACGCGTCTAGAGTTGTCTTCGAAAGCCCCCCCCCCCTTCCTCCCCAGATCAGAACACACCACCCTCTCGCTCCGTGTCTTGCCCTCCCTTCTTCCAGCGCTGCATATTTAGAGAGTGCGGGGTCGCACTTCATGAAGCTGTGAGCCTCATTTAAATAGATGCAGCAGCTGGGCCGACACGCTGGCCTCGCCTTGTGAATCCACGCTCCTCTCGCACCAGGAGAGAGGGAGAGAGAGAGAGAGAGCAGAAGCCGACAACGGTGTAACAAATTGCGTTTTCTTATTTTCACCCCGTTGATTTATTCGTTCTTTCTACTGCACCGCCACAAAAATCCACAGCCCACTAACCCGGCACCCGTCGGCCACACCCCCATCCCGTTTGCCATCCAGCTCCATCCTGTGGAGCAGAAGGCCCGTGGCCGTGGTAATGAGGGGGGTTAATTGGCCTCGCTGTGTCTTTAGGAGGCTGGATAGTGACGACAGCGGTCGTCTCTGGATGCTTACCCTCTGCTCTTTTCACATAATCGGAAATCCTCCCCAAGCAGTCCTCTTTGGCTGGGCGGCTTTCACGTGGAAAATTTCACACACACACACCTTTCAAGCTATTCAATTACTCAGGGATCTCACTCAGGGATACTGCATTCCATCCGTAAGCCGAGTTGATTTGCATTTCCAGGCAATGATAGCACAAGTTAGAGGGAAAAGAGAGGCGACAAAATGCTGAGGTGATGGATCACCTGTCTCTGGCAATATTCAAGACTCTGCAAGGTGCGGATGCAACGGAGAATAATGTTTACGTGCTTACTAACATTCTAGTCTGGGATCCGATTGGGGTTATAATGTGAACATGAAGCTACTTCATATACCTGCAGACCAACAGTGACCATGTTTCTGGTACCTCAGCCAGTGAGGTGGACCTCAGTCTGGTTGCTAGAGTAGATCTGGACTGGTCCGGACCATGTGGTCTTCAGATGTGGTAGTAAAGTAGAAAAGTAGTGCAGTGTGAGTGTGTTTCTTGGGCAGAAAGGGGGGTGTGTTCAGTGCAATCCAGTAATCCTCATCTGTCTTTTTCTTCCTATTTATCCTAACTTTCATCAGCATCCTTTCTATTTCCGCTCAGCCACTCCCTCCTTTCTAGTCCCTTCATCCATCTTGACTCTGCAGTCAGATGGGTCTCTCCAGGTGACCGATGAGCAGGGCCATCGATCACTATAATCTCAGCCTTTTACAGTTAATGAAATCCCTGTTGGCTCACTCGGTAAGCACACTGTTGGGTGCACTTTCACAAACGCACACATCCACCCACACACAGTATGGAAGTCGAGTGTTTGTGGGTACTTGATTAAATCAATAGTAGTACAGAGACATGGATAAGCAGACAGATGGATGCATTCAGCGGATCATTACCTTGTGTTCCATTCACCACTGCTGCTCATTCCCCAATAATGCATCTTTTAGCTTTTTCTTCTAGACTATTTGCCCCCCGTCTCACTGTGCCTCTCTGCGTGCTTTTGACCATGCCGTCATCAGAGAAGCTTTTATTTAGGGGCAAGGTGTTCGGGTGAGCCTTGACAGAGCGGCAGTGTCAAGATTCATGAGGCGTGGCCCCACCATGAGCGACAGAAAAAATATATATACATAGTTGTTTATTATACTAAAAATACATTTTAGAAATAGTCATTATTTGTGCTTTTGAAACGTGGATTATATGCCCGGTAATATTTGTAAATTAAGATATTGGGACGTTTAGCTAACTAGTTAGCTACATGCTAACGGCGTATACTCACGCACCTCGGGCATGACGTCGCCGTGTTTAAGTTTAACGTCGCTACCCAGCTGCGACGCACGCAGGACTGCGGTGAGGACACACAAGCAGAACGTGGATGAAAGAAGGCGCATTTTATCCAAATTAATTCACCATGTGAAGTTTTGAGTTGGTTTTTCCTCTCACATAGAGATAAACTAAAATAGATTTTATATTAATATATTTTTTAGATGATAGTTATATCTTATTCTAAATTGTTTGAATAATATGTCCTCATTATGCTAAACTGTTGGAATAAATGTTAAATATTTAACTGGATGGTATTGAGGTTTGATACCCTTTTTTGCATTGAATGATACTGGGATGTTTACTGAAACTGATTAGCTGGCCCTACCAAAAAAATAAAAAATTCCACCAGCCGGCACTGCAAGCACACCACAAGGTTCTCCTTTAATGAACAAATGCAACAAACAAGATGCACACAGAAAGGACAACTAAATTCACTCTCTGGAGTCTGGAGAAAGCTGTTGCTAAGAGCACACAACCTCAAGTGGTGTATTTATGACCTTGGTTGCTCTAAAGAAATTGGACACACACACACACACACACACACACACACCGTATGTAGGATGAAAGTTATCCCTTAGTTTAATAAGCAAATGATGGATGAGAGAATCATTATAAGATGCCTTTGAAATATTGCACATATCGCTTTGGAATTTTAGAATGTAACACCGGCTAAAAATGATATATCTTTTAGTAGTGAATATTGTTAATTCATACACAACAAATTGATGTTAATGTTTGGAAAAAGATTCCCACCGGGTCGTTCATCTTATTCACCATATGCTTTGCATCACATTATTGGGTTATTTGCCAACCATTTGCAGGAATATGGGCTGATCACTGCATGCATAAAAAAATAAGGAAACTTTCAAATTTAAGGAAACTGTTGGCACTAAATACGTGAACATCAAGTCCGTGCTGGTGGAGGATTTTGGAGGCAAGAAGGCTTCCATCCAGAAGCTTTCCCTGCAGAGCGCTAGCTAATATGGAGTTCAGGAAGCCACAAGCCCCCCACCTGCTGCTATATATATGCTGCAGAGTAGAACAATAATACACATGTACATAAAGTTACCAGTATCACATGATAGAGGGCACGTTTCCTGATCACCGTTACATGCACATTACATTTAGCTGCCGCTTTAATCCACAGCAACTTTCAATATTAGTCCCCTTGGGGAAATTTGTGCGCTTTACCCATCCCACAAAGTGGGAGCAGTGTGCTGCTGTAAAGGCAGCCAAGGCAGTTTAGGGTTGGGATTCAAACCGCCAACCCCTACGCCACGCGTCACCGTCGCCCTGTACGGGAATAAACGGACAGTCTTGCACTTCAAGCACCTCACCTGGTGATTACCCGTTAGTAGAATTACTACCAAGGCTAATTGAGGAATTGGAAGGGGCATGGCACTGAACTAGCTGAATTGGATGGATGAGACGAAGTTGGCAGCAGCGGAGTGGAGGCCTTGAAGTGGACTGAACGCATCCCTGGTTCAGACCCGACGCACAGCGATTATGCTTTAATTAATGAATTCTGTGACCTTCTCTATCTCTACGGCCTTTCAGGCACATTGGCCCACGGCAAATAAAACACCTTAAATGGAGCTGTGCAGCGAGAGCCGCAGCCCTCCGTGTGCACGTGGGTGTCGTCTGTGGGCGTGCCGCGGTGTTGGAGACGGGGAGACACATTGTCCGCCGCGGCAGGTGCCGAGATGGATTTATTGTTCACACAGATGGCACCTTTAGTTTGGAACTGGGGGCTAAAGTTAGCATTGCATTGCAGCACCAATGCTAGATGCTAATTAGTTTCTTAGACGCAACAATAACGGGGACCACAGCTGAGGTCCATCCCACCTGTTTTTCATAATGCAAGTGTATCTTGTAAAAGTGACAGAAGATCTATATAATCAAAACTATCATCTTATTATTTTGTTTGGTCAGTCACTCAATTTTTGGTATGGTTAGTGTAATATAAGATGAACCCTGAGTAAAATAAATATGTCTTCTACACAGCAGCACGACGGTGCATACATGTGCTGACTGCAGTGCAGCTCCTCCACCATGAAGTCTGCCACATTCTGTAGTTCGCTCTGATTTCATCCTTATCAGACAGGGCCTTAAAAGGTGGCCACTGCTGTCAGGGAAGTGACAAATTATTCATGATTCTGCTGCCACATACCGAGGGGGATGGGGATATTTTCGAGTAGCTACTTAGAATCACATTCTGTTAACTTGTTAGAATGTTAACTTGTGTATAATTCCCAATTTCTATTGATGTATTTGCACTTAATCTTGCTAAATTCTACAAGGCAAATAAATTAAATTAAAACTTTTTCCTTGGCCCCATTTGCCTTTGTAAGAAAATGTTCTATTTTGTCTTTATTATTTTGTCAGAATGCACCAGAATGCTTCGTTTGTATGTGAAAAAAAAACTTTATTTAGCCCCCCCTACAATAAAATTCACCAGCCGCCACTGACAACACTTAAACAATCATTACCGTAAATTAGTCCTTGTCATGAAGACTGAGGTGCAGAAAAATAGCTCTAACAGTTGACTACATTTTAGGGTTTTTTAAAACCTGAATTTGAATGAAGTTAGACCTTGTAACACTGAACACACACACGCACACAGTAGGTTTTTGTCCATGCCTTTTTTTCTCAAAATGTTCTTAAACTCACAGGAACAAAGATATGCATGAAAGTGTTGGCGCAGCCTTGAAATGGAAGACCAAAGGAACATTAATGGATCCATCAAGGCGCTCGCCGTCTTCTTTCCGACCACAGAGACATCACTATTCTACCGCGACAGCTTGACCAATCTCAGGCAAAGCAGGGGAATAAACACGTCTGCAGGAGAGACGGGAGGAGAATGGAGTAGCTGGGAGAGGGGAAGCGGAACAACATCAGAGAAAATGCATACAATCTTGGAAAGCGTAGTGGTTTGCGCAGGATAAGCCTCTGGGTAAAGGGACTGTATCTCTGGGGATTCTCGGGTGGCCAGAAGATATTTGGCCAAAGACTTTGTTTTCAGTGCGCTGCTTAATTGGTAAAGGTCCAATAAGAAATTTGAGATGCAAAACTGGAGTTGAAGTTGAAAGACAACATACCCAACCGGATTATTTCACATGTAGCCAGTGACAAGCTAATTTTAGAAAATCATCATGGGAAAATAACAGGTGGGCTTCCAGACTCTAATCCCGCCTCTGTTCACTGTTCAAAAGGTATTTGGAAACACCACAGGGACACATGGAATGTTCATAGATATCATAAGATAAATGAATAAGTGTTTATGGGCAAGTTCGCTTTACATATTTAATATTATAACACGGGTAGATGAAATCCAGCGTTCTCATTGGTTGAGAGCGAGGCACGGGGGGGCAATAAGGTACGAGAGGCTGTACTTTATCGTCCAAAATAATTTTGCCTGATACTTTTCAAATGTGTCTTTTCTCTCTGCTTCCACCTCCTTTGCAGCCCACTTGCATGGTTCTTTTACTTCAGTAAAGCATATGAAGAAAACAACAAACAATTACTTTTAAGGATATGCCTTGTTTAGCAACTATTTTTTTTACCAAAGTCATGGACAAATCTGTCCAGTGTTTTAATTATTTACTTTATTTAACAGCGTCTTGCTTGTGCAAAAAGACGCCTTTGTTAAATTGGACAACTGTAGAACATCCTTCTTCAATTGCTACTTTAGGGAAACATGGTGATCCGTTTGTCCACATATATGGACTGAAATGATTCGTCTTTCTCCAACTACAACAAAAGAAAACAGCCAGCAACAATCAAAACGTTGTGTTCTCACTGATAGATCCAGTTACTCAATGGTGAATCTTTATAGAATCAGTTCAAGGAGGAAATTCCTGCCTCTGGATGAAGAAGTAGTGTCAATAGAAATGAGAAGTCGGGCGCTAAATGAGTCGTTATGAGGTCCATGCAAGACATCTAACATTAGCATATTAAATCATGCTGGCTGCCTTCGACTCAAGGCCTCTGTCAGAGTTTGAGGGGGGAAGCAGAATATACACAGCGTGTACACTTCATGCCTCAACTATTCCCTCTCCTCTGTCTGACACTAGCACAGCCATTAGCAAACTATTGAGCTGTAACAAAATGGCAAAATCATGATGGCATCAAATCAAGCTCTGGAAACAATGTGTGGGATCGTACTGATGCTTTCCATGTGTTTCCATTAAAATAAAAAAGGGGACATCCAATGTGATGGGCCTGTATCTAGGGAGCTAGGGATGGTACAGAATGCAATATCCATTAACATGACTCTGCAACGGATATGTACAATACGTATTTCAATAAATGAACCATGACATTTGTTACATAGTTCAAATATAATTCAACTCCTTATTATATAGATACCTTATTGTCACTAAACAAATCAGAAAGGTGTGTTTTTTTTTCATTCTATTTTTCCAATCCCTTTGCCTGTGATGTTTTCCACATGGAGCCCCCAATAAACTGCCCTCACTTGCGCCTTTAAAGCAAGCAGGGTTTTCCAAAAAAAAGGACATCTGCTCCCCGTCCCCGGGTTTGATGTCAGATTGGTCTTGTTTGCGACTTTTGTTGTTCATGTTTGTGGGCATCTGTTTTGGGAACGAACAACTGTCTCCTCACAGTTCTTTGTAGACTCTCATTAGCATTTCCCAGTTTAATTCTGTCATCCTCCCCGAATGAGTTACAACTCTCCTCCCTGAGGGCGTTTATAGCCGAACAAACGGGTAGTTTTACGTGTCCTGACTGGGGTGAAAATACGGGGAATTTAGGTCTTCATTATACAACAAAGTATTCATAAACGTTTCAATTATCATTATGAGTGTGGTTATTTGAGAGCACCACTACACCACTGTGTTCAGTTATTGTAAAGCGGCTTTGTGTGTGTGTGAGGCGAGTGCATAGATTTAGAAACTACAAACACATATGGCTGCGTTATTGAGTACACAAGGATAACAGTCTGGATGAAAAATAATAGATAATAACTATAGAATTCCTAGTACCAGTTCACATAATCTCCTTACCGCATTACAAGGAAACATTCTTTATTCAAAAAAGCAGTTCACAGTCCATCCACACAGTAAGAATGTAGTGTGATGGTAAATTCCTCATGTTTAAGTATTGCATGTGAACTGGTAAATAAAAGTCTCCTATTTAACATCTACATTATGCGTGTGAACTGCCTGAATTTCAAACGTTGTGTATATTCTCAGTGAGCGTTATCTTCAGCAAGTAGCTGCTGTATTCTCCTTGAATTATGTAATGTTATCAGGGCAGACTTTGTATTTTTTCTCTTTGTATTATTTGTATCCATGCAGAGAACCAAGTGGAAACTGGATAAGTATTCCATGTGTGCGTAAGTATACGTGACCAGAAAAGCAGATTCTGATTGACGAGTGAAAGGTAAAAACGATGTAAAATACAAGGGACACATCAAATTGACTTTTCAATACTATTTTTTTACTGGTTTCCAGCAAATTGCTCCATCTGTAAACGCTGAATGTCAAACATTGTTGAAAATAATTATCAAGAAATGTGGATGTCATAAACAATGACTACTTTTTTTTTTCTCCAAACCTTGAGCACCAGCCTCTCTATGTAGATGTGCCATTAAATGCTTGAAATAACCCACAAATAAAATCAATATGCACTGCTAGCAACATTTTCAAGTGCCTACTGTACATTTCTGCTAACCGTACTGTATTTACAGGCAAACAGACTTGCACATTATGACGTATAAACAACCTGTGATTGATGCTACCTGTCTTTTGTGGTCCGAGTAGTAAAAGCAATAATGGAAGAACAGAACAGGCGCACTGCACACACCCACCTTACATTATGCAAAGAAACTATGGTAGACATTGACATTAAAAGATTTTGCGAAAGCACAAAACAGATCAGAGGCCTACTTAGTCTGAAAGGGGACCTTCGTGAGTGCACAGGCTCGGATTTGAAAGAGCAGACTTGGTTTTCTGCCGAGGGAGGTCACAAAGCCGAGCGTTGGATTGAGCAATTGTGTAATTGCTTGCGCTCGCTTTGGGCTGAATTCTCCAGACGCACACCTCTAACCGAGAGTAAGGCTTTTTAAATAAAAGCTAGGGCACTGTCTTGAGACAGGGGGGGGTTCAGCAAATGTGCAGCGTAACTGTAACTTTGTTGTTGGCACTAGGAAAAAAATGATGAGATGTTGTACACTGAAATGCTCTTTGGGTTGCAGTGCAGACCGTGTTTTTCTGCTTTACCACGACGAAATGACGCCTGGCATTTGCTCTTTTAACTCTAATTGAATGAGAGCAGAGTGCCATCTGTTCATATTGACCTGGAAGCAACGGTCATCTCAATAAAACCTTCCCGTAACTTTTAAAACAAAAGCTCAGACAGAAGTGTTTTACATCATCAGAGGGAGACAAAAGCAGCATTGGTTTGGTTATGCACAAAAAGGCACTAACACTAAAATAAGATTGGCTAGATTAAACTAATTGAATCCATTATGGCCGAGTGATTTTGAGAGTCAAATGAATTCCCAAGTACAAGCTACATATTAGTGGACTACTTTATGTTAACATAGTGTGATTTCCTCAACCAGATGGAGGATTATCTTAGTTCTCGGATTCTGACACGATTAAGAATAAATCGGTGAATAAAACAATATTGCGAATTGTTATTGAATTTTTTGTATTTGTTCAAGCAACAAAACTTAAAAATATGGTTGTTATTTTCCTGTTTTTGTTTTTGTCCCACTTTACATTGACAATGTGCATTCTTCGGGTGATCTGGGACATTTCAATTATTGAGATGGGAGAAATATGCATTTAGGGATTTACTGAGGTTGCTTACACAATGTTCTGCAGACACACACACGGTATGTTATAAGAGTCATTAGTCAGCTAAACAATATAATATCCATGAAATATAATTAACTCAATGAAATATGCTACAAAATCCAACGGCAACACAGTGTCGGGATAAGAAAAGTCGAGAGAAAGCACAAGGAAGAGCGAGAGATAGAAATGAGAGTAACACGAAGAACTAATCCAATGGAGCAATAATGAAATGGAGCTTTAGCTGAATACAGGTTGCCAAGGGAGGCAGGTACCGTCTCTTAGCTTCATTTTTTTTCTTCTCATGAAGGCAGAAAGGTCCAAGGGCACACAATCAGAATATAGCCCTTTATCTAGCAATAAAATGTGAAATCCTTGCAGAGCTTGCAAAGATATCCATAAATTCACCTACCAATTTGCTTAAAATAGGGAGGAAGGACATTTTTGCAACCAAAAAGCTGGTTAAGCTTGGTTTCAGGGGTTCCTGGAATGAAAGTCTGACCCAATAAGGCTCAGGGTCTTCCAGAGCAGCCAGCTTTAACTGCCCAACAGGTATGAAGTGGTTGTGAGATTATAAAAAAGTCATTAAGTCCCTGGGCTCAGAAAATGTGCAGGACCCTATTTGGAACTGCGACGAGCACACTTGCTCTCCTCCAGGGTGCCGGCCAAGGTTGTGGGACCACGTTTCAAGTGTTACTGCTGGCAGGAAGGGAGAGACCACCACGTGATTCGTAACGAATTCCGTTGAAGGACAGTAATCTACGGCGTACAGGGGGAGAAAGATTGGACAGAACCTCGTCCTAAATGAGGCATGGCATTAATCCCTAAAGCAGTGAAACGACGGAGAGAGCAACAAGAAAGACCTCCTAGTGCCCCAAGCACCTTCCTCACCTTTATCCCCCCCCCTTCCTCCTCCCTCTGTGGGGCCCTAAACACGCAGCACAGCGCTTTTGCATCCGTGAGTGTACGGACAAACGCGTATGTCCGTGTACTTCCAGCCCTTAGGGCACAAGGTCAAAATGGAAAAATCTTTGTTTGAATTCTGTCTGACTGCCCTATTACCGACCGTCGTACATGAGGAGTCACGACAAATCATGGAAATTAAATGGTTTTATTCCGTGTCTATGCAAATCACCGTGGCGACGGTGCCAAAACATGTCTCTCCGCAGGATTTGACCATTACACAATTACATGCAAATTAATGAACAAATAAACAAGATTGTCAATCAATAAGTCCATTAAGTGGACTTGTCTCTTGGGTCTATAATGGGGTCTTTTACATTACCAACCATGTGACTCCTCCAAAAGACGATCAGTTGTATCTTAACAAAGCCAAATGGTTTCTGGTTGACATCTTAAATTCATGTACGGGTCGGAAAACAATTTAGCGATCACAATTAAATCCCTCTTCTCTTTTCTTAAAGATTGAAACCACTTACCACACAATGCTCATTAATATACTCAAGACGAAGCTTATTCACATCCAGCTCCTCGGCGGCTTAAATTAACTTGAAAAAAAAAAAATGATAGACATAAACTCATGCACTCATGAAAAAGCTCCAGGGGCAATTTGACTGCTCCTCACAATGTGCTTATCTCAGTTTGGTCACTCAGCTTAATTTGATTTGAAATATTAATTGCTGGTCTCAGCAGCGTAGAGGGACTTATTTTGACAATTATGCCATGTAGTGTCACAGTGCGGTGCACACATGATTCTGCAGAGTGTTAAACATGGCTAACAACACCCCACCATGTTGCAACATCTTGCCTTTTACATTTTTATTGCTCTGTTAATCATTTTTAACTTTCGATCACCCTCTCTGTCACCATCAAGATAGCTAAACTGGACAAAGCTTTTCAGAATTCTGGGCATGTCTTCAGGAAACCTGCACTGAACTATTAGCATTTTGTTTAAAGATATTGCTTTCCAAATATATAAATGACGTAAATCAAGTTATTTAAAAGGGTCATGCTTTGTAATAGTTTCATCATCATTTGTGGTAAGATAGAGCTTGAACATAAATACCACTGTTAATTGAAATGATGCGCCTCATATAACTACAGTAAACTAACAAATTACAGGCCGGGAATAAATGCTTAATACAAAAAAAAACTAGAGATTTAGTTTAGTATAGACATATTTCATTTACTAAAGTGTGAAAGTGGTACTCCAATTTAGTTTTTCCCTCCCATAGAGTTAGAACTATCAGAAGAGACGGATTGACAAAAGGAAAGATCTTCATCAGACCGTTCCTGCCTCCTGCACACCCACGTCTTTCAAAGACCTCACCTGAAGTCTGTGAACCAGGCTTTCCGGGGTTAAATCTCAAGGCCAGGCTGAGACAACCATGATATCAGAGGATCATTGCTTTAAGGGTGCTCCACTCTGAGACATGGAGTATGAGGAGACTTTCTAACAACCATTTACAGGCCTTATGATGAGGAAACTGAACTAAATGAGTAAAGACTGACGTCTTAATTCCTGGCTTTCTGAATAATTGTAATGTAATTTTGTAAAGCCAAAATGCCTGGTACACACAGTGTGAATTGCAGCTTAAATTAGCCTGCCGTCAAACTCACAAGACTTGTGTTGACAGTTACATGTTTGATATCTAGCAATTTAATTTAACATCTTAACAATGATGAATTGACCAGAACAAACACGAATGATGGCTGTTAAGACTTTTGTTGTCCATGAACCACAATGTCCGTCTTCAGCTTTATGACCAATAATTCATCTACTGAATAACCTCTCGTAACCCGCTTCTATCACGTCCATCTATCTTTGAAGTCAAAAGTTTGGACACACTTTGTCAAATGAAGTCAATGAGAAAATATTTTTTAACTTGCCTGGAATTATACACTAACATATTACTTTTTGCACAAATTTTTAAGGATCAATAAAGACAGAAATCCTACACAGAAGTAGTAATCAACGACAGTTATGGACTTACAAGTGCATGGGAAAGCCTTTTCTAGGGAAAGACTCAGTAAACGATGTGTCATTTGTCCATCCATCCAACGGTCCAAATGATGCCAGTGTTGGTCACACCAAGTAACGTAGCGCACCCCCCCTCCCCCCACCTTCTGGGTGGTGATGTGGTCTTTTGTGCTTTCTGTCTGTCACCTCGTCTCTGGCTTCAGACGCCTCCAAGCCTCCTGTGTGACTGCGAGCTCCGCCCTCATTGTTTCCACTTGGGTCTCATTCCCCTGTGTATTTTAGTCAGTGTCCACTCGTTGTTCTGGGCCCGTTTGTCTCTTAATGTTCCACGAGCTTAGCAGCCGTTTACCCCAGTGTGCCTTCCTGGGCTGTGATCTATTTTTGTCCGCCCGTGACTCTTTGCCTGCCGATGGGCATTCCTCCGCCTGCCTTGACCGATTTACCTGTGTACCGAAACCCTGCTTAGTAAAGTAAAGACGCCACACTGACATCATCTCAAAACCTTTCAGGACTTTCCAAGACCATTTAGAAACGACGAGCACACAAACAGCTTGTTGATATCTATTATAGTTTTTTCATAATCACTAATTATGTTTCATTAGTTTTGGGGTTTCTTTCGAATTTAGAGTGGAGTTTTCCGGATTGTCCCGCGATTTAGAGTGAGCGCCGTCTCAGAACCAGGTAAAAAAAAAATGAGGCACTTTTATCTTTACGGCCACAATATTCACTTTTCAGCCTTTATTTAAAAAGAAAACATTTGCCGTGCTTGTGCTGGCTGGACTCGTATACGTTTGAAATCTCAGAGTTATTTACTTTTTGCGTGAGGAGCCCGATTGTGAGACAAAGTCTGCCCCGAGCCCCATAAGCTTCCATACAAATCTGCCGACATTTAAAAAAAAAACACACAGACGGTACACTTTTTGTAAACGGCTGTTTGAGCAGTTTTAAAACACATAGAGACATAAAAACTACACTCATGCGTTCGGTAGAGTCTCGTGTCTCTCAAAATGCTATTATTTTTCTCCAATTATTTTTGCTCCAGGAAGCATTTGTTTGAGGTGTGGATTTTGTCTAAATCTCTTCGCTCTCTTCCCTGTGAGCTCATTAGCGACCAGCTGTTGATCGATGGCCATAAAGACGTAGCTCAGGAGTCCTCCACTGTGCAGGGACGTCTAGGTTTAAGGACACCTGTGATTAAGGAAGCGAGACGGTAGGATGTCAGACCATTGCAAGTTTAGCATCAAGTTAAGTTCAGGGTCCGTGTCGAGGAAGAATGACTGTCGGAGTGGCCGTGTGATGGACGAGCGTCTAAACCTCCGGCGCTGAAGATTGTCCGTCGCCGCGGTTAGCAAAGTATAGCTCGTGGGGTGCTAGGCGGGGTCTCCTCGCTAGCTAGTGAAGTGTTTAGCTAACTTTAGAAACGTTATTAGCTCGTCACCAACGCCGAAGGCTTCACCGCGCTTCACCGCGCCAGCGAACAACGACAGCCCGTGACGTGCAGCACGCCTGCTTTCTCCCCTCCCACGCCACTACCTGACGTAAGTAATATCCTGCCACACGTGAATCCATCTTGTCCACGAACAGCAACGTGGCCAGCTGATCGTGCCTCCTTTTTTTTTACTGAACGGGTAAAACCGTGAACTGTGTAAGAGCCATTATGCTCTCTTTTTGACTGTTGTAGTTCCACTGGAGAACACTGGGTGGAGTATGGGTTTAAGGTGTGTATATAGATAATCAGGGAGCAAGGGAAGCCAGGTGTTGGGTTTAAGGTGTGTATAGATAATCAGAGAGCAAGGGAATAGGGGTGTTGGGGAAGCAAACAGTTTTTGACCGTGAGGATCAAGGGTGAGGATCAAGAGTCATGGTGCATCAGAACTATGGATTGTAACATGTTTGAGCATCAGAACTGAGCAAAAAATAAAGAAGATAAAATGCAGTAGTGGACTGGAACTGGATTCATTTGGAACCACGCGTCAGATAGCCCTACAAAACACCTCTACTAGTGACAAGATGGTAAATTGTCGCTACATTTTGTCAAAAACTACTTCTTTGTGGATTATCACGCATCGCTTTGGAACCTTTTTTTTGAACTAAGCACTGGATTCCGCTGTGGATTTGGATATAATTGGACGTATGAATCAAGGACCAGTCGCGACGAAGCGAGCGAATTAATTCAAGGTATGTGTACTGCTACCTATGAATGGCTCTTGTGTGCACACCTTTAATAGCATAAATCCAATGCATTGGTTGCTTAAGTTTACAGTTACTGACAAGTTGAATGAAATCAACACTCTGTGAAAATGAGTGTGAGTAATTGTGGTGAAGACTTTATGGCTGCTGGTAAACCACCAGAGACTAATGTGCCGGTTGAGAGAGTTGAAATGGAGTCGGTGAAAGAAAAACGGGGCATCAAACTTACTCCAAGGGCATTACTGGAAAAATTGGAAACGTTGCAGAAAACAAGAAAGACTAAACTAAATAAAGCAAACAACTTGATGGTTATCATAAGAGATTTTATGTGTAACCGAGAGTATGAAAAGGAAGTGCAATGTTCTTTTGAGAAATTCATAAAGCTGTGTGATGAAGCAAAAGAAATGCACAATTCTGTGATGGTTATTTTGCCCAATGAAGAAAAGGAAAGACAACAAACATGGTTCAATGGAAAGATGTTAATTTATAATGGGTTTAAAGATGATGTTAACAAATGGTTGAGTACTGAAAGTCAAGTTTCATGTTCTGGTGTTGATGACAATGCTTGTCAAGATGACATTGAACCAAATGATAGCGTTTCAAACATTTCCTCACGAGTGTCAACTAAACCATCCAGTAGGAAAAGTTCTAGCAGTGTGCGTACTGGGAGATCTTCTGCTTCGTCAGCACGAATTATAGCAGAGGCAGAAAAGGCTGCATTAATTGCACGTGCAACTGCTTTAAAGGAGAAACATGCCTTGGAGGTACAACAGCATGCCTTGGAGGTACAACAGGAACAACTGAGGCAAAGACAAGAGCAAATGGATATTGATGCAGATATTGCTGCTGCTACTGCTAAAATTGCGGTTTTAAACAATTCTGACGGCCAGCATCGTAAAACCTTTTCTGATGGTATGAATGCATATTATGATAAAGGAACTACAATGGGTGGCAAAGAAGTTATTCTTAACCCTCATGTTGAGGAATATAGACCAAGGAATTGTTTCCAGCAAGCGAACCAAAGGAATGTGGTTCAGCAAACTCACAGTGCACTGCAATCTGATCTTCATTCTGTGTCACAAATGCAAACATCAAATGTAATGCCGAACAGCAATGGAACATCAACTTCAAACATCTGCAGTATTATGCAAAAACAAAATGAGATTACTGCTCTTCTTGTACAACAACAACAATCCAGCACACTGCCTCAAAGAGATATTCTTGTGTTTGATGGTAATCCTTTGCAATATAGAGCTTTCATCAGAGCATTTGAACATGGAATAGAGGACAAAACCAACAATTATCGAGATCGTTTGTACTTTCTGGAACAGTACACACAAGGTCAACCTAAGGAACTTGTGCGCAGTTGTCAGCACATGGATGCACAAAGAGGATATGTGCAAGCTAAAGCATTGTTAAAGGAACATTTTGGCAATGAGTTCAAAATAGCTGCTGCATATATAGAGAAAGTACTTGGATGGCCTTCAGTAAAATCCGAGGATGTAAGTTCACTGCAGAGTTATGCTCTCTTTTTGCGTGGATGCTGTAATGCAATGGAAGAAATTGAGTACATGGAGGAGCTGGAGATGCCAAGCAATTTGAAAACAGTCATCACGAAGCTGCCTTACAAATTAAGGGAGAACTGGAGAACTGTTGCTTGTGAGCTATTGGAAAGGCACAATCGAAGGGCAAAGTTCAGAGATATCGTAACATTTGTGGAACGTCAAGTTAAAATGTCATCTGATCCACTTTTTGGTGATATCCAGAGTACTCAAATTGTACAACAGAAACCTCAACATAGGAATACAATTAGAAACAGCTTTGCAACAACGGTTGTTACTAACAGCAAGTCAATTCAGTGTTGTATGTCTGATTTCAGATCAAAATCTCAAGTTGTATGTTTGTGTTGCAAACGTGATCACTTATTGGAGCAGTGTACACAAATGCAAAACAAGATGCACAAGGAAAAACTGAACTTTCTAAAGGAGAAAGGTATCTGCTTTGGCTGTCTTTGTGTCGGACACATGAGCAGAGATTGTGAAAAGCGCTTGAATTGCACAGTATGTGGCCAAATGCATCCCAGCATTCTGCACATTCAACAGAAGGAGAGAACATACGCTCAAGAACAAAATCGTCCATCACTAAGTAGTGCGCTTGTTGCTCTTCAAGCATGTGGTCAAACGGGGGCCGGTAATGGAGAATGTGCATTATCAATTGTACCAGTTCAAGTCAAATCCTGTAAAGGACAAAAGGTAATTCAAACATATGCATTCTTGGATCCTGGTAGTTCTGCCACATTTTGTTCAGAACACTTAATGCACCGTTTGAAATTAAAAGGAAAGAAAACTAATATTCTTTTGAAAACAATGGGCAATCAAAGGTCTGTTAGTAGTTCTATTCTGACTGGATTGGAAGTGTCTAGCCTTTATAATGACATCTTTTACAGTCTTCCGGAAGTTTTCACTCAGGAGAAAATGCCTGTGTCCAAAGATAACATGGTTACCGAAGAGGATTTGGATAAATGGCCATACCTGAAAGGTGTTAAGATCCCTCATATTCCTGCTGATGTGGATTTGCTAATTGGAGCAAATGCTTCCAAGGTAATGGAGCCCTGGGAGGTTAAAAACAGTGATGGAGAAGGACCTTATGCAGTTAGAACCCTACTGGGATGGGTCGTGAATGGACCATTACAAGGAAGCAAGGACAATGGGAACACAATTGAATGTCCGGATGTTACTGTTAATAGATACGCAGACAAGCTGGAGGAGCTGAAACAGGAGCTCCAACAAAAAGGAAGCCACAACAGGCTGCAGGAGGAGGAGCTTATCAGTGCGATGAGAGAGCAGGTTCTGCGTCTCACCCAGAAGGAGCAGGTGCTGGAGGAGCGTTTGGAGAGTGTGTGTCAAGAAACCACCGAGCTGAGGGCCAGTTTGGCCTCTTTGCACACACGCCTGGCTCTACAAGACCAACTCAACCAGCAGCACAGCCAGCAGCTAGCTGGGGCGCTGCAAGAGGCGGAGGCTGCACAGGGTCGCTCACGGCAGCTGCAGACCCAGGTGGAGGAGCTTCAGGAGGAGGTGTCCCTGCAGGAAGGCAGGAGCCACGGAGACGCACCCCTGCTGTCCGAGCTGGAGAGCAGCATGGAGACGACGAGCCTCGGGGTCAGCAAAGAAGAGATTACACAAGAAATGTGGTCCAGTCTTCAGTTGCTGCTCCCACTGACACCAAAACTGAACAACTCGGGGAGGTCAGAGGTCGTGGATCAAAAGGAAGACCTGCACACAATACTGCGTCAGTTGAAGGGAGTGGCCCAGACTCTGGCACTGACGTGGGGCTCTCAGGAGCTGAATCGAGCTTTTGTCGACAGGACGGGCGATCAGTGTGGGAATCCGAGTGCAGCGCATGAGCTGAGAGATCAGAACGTCCATCTGCAGCAGGAAAACGCTGAGTTGAAACGTAAGCTGCAGGACGTGGAGGAGGAGGCCGACGTCGTCCAACACACCATCAGAGATCGAGATGAAGCCATAGCCAAGAAAACCCTGATGGAGGCAGAGTTGGTGAGAAGTAAAAGTGACATGATATCTCTCAACAACCAGTTAGAAGCCATCCAACGTAAGCTGGAGTTGTCACAGGAACTGGAAGCCTGGCAGGACGATATCCAGATCGTTATCAACCAGCAGCTCAGGTCCCAGCAGACGATGGAGCATCCTCAGAAGAAGTCCACCTCCAACGGCACGTCCTTCTTCCGCAGGGGGGGCAGAGCCGCCTCCACCTCCTCCACCTGGAGTTCAGACGTGGATCCTGGTTGATGGGACGAGTCTTGGAAGTTTTTCCTGATAAAAATGGACTTGTGCGAGTACAAACTAAAACCAATATACTTGAGAGACCTGTGACAAAGCTTTGTCTATTGTATGACAACCTGGAAAATTAAAGGACTGATTGCAAAGACTTATGTTCTAAAAATGGAAGATTGTTTAAATGCAATGTTATACAGTGTCGCTTTGGACTTTAATGGCTCTTTGTATTAATATTGTATTGAATTGTAATGTCTACTTGTCATGTACAATTAGGGGCCGGAGTGTAAGAGCCATTATGCTCTCTTTTTGACTGTTGTAGTTCCACTGGAGAACACTGGGTGGAGTATGGGTTTAAGGTGTGTATATAGATAATCAGGGAGCAAGGGAAGCCAGGTGTTGGGTTTAAGGTGTGTATAGATAATCAGAGAGCAAGGGAATAGGGGTGTTGGGGAAGCAAACAGTTTTTGACCGTGAGGATCAAGGGTGAGGATCAAGAGTCATGGTGCATCAGAACTATGGATTGTAACATGTTTGAGCATCAGAACTGAGCAAAAAATAAAGAAGATAAAATGCAGTAGTGGACTGGAACTGGATTCATTTGGAACCACGCGTCAGATAGCCCTACAAAACACCTCTACTAGTGACAAGATGGTAAATTGTCGCTACAAACTGCAAGTGGACATAATACTGATGGAGCAGTGTGAATAATAACATTAGACTTTATTGTACACAAGGACCTCTACGTTATGGGTAGTTTTGAATGATGTGATTACATGTTTTGCTGCATTCAGTGTTGCAGTACAGTGTTACGCTTGGCCTGTCGTTTACTGCATCAATGGCTATATGTTGCTTATGACATTACCACGCAGTGGAATGAATGTACGTTGTTATGGGGAATTTATTTGTTTTGTTCTGGTTAATGAGCCCCCTTCAGTTAGAATAACTCCCCCTTGAGTAAGACTGGTGTTTCCCTGTTAAAGCATGGTCATGAACAAGGGGAAATGTTTTAGTATGAAATCATTGTTCTAAACTCCAATTAAATCCTACATTGAATATAACTTTCTTTATGGTTGGTTCAACCTGCTACATAACTATACTATAACGAGTCTTCATACGTTTTAATGTGGTGTCAGAGTGATGCTGTTCACCGGTTACGTCTGTTTGAGGACAGTTTAGATTTTAGATTTATAACTAGTACTAAACCTTATATTACTACAGAAAATGTATTTAATTCTCAGCTTTTCCTATTTCTATTCTTTCAGCAACGTTTAAATTAATTTCAGCTTTTATTATTTCTGTGATTTCAAATTCATAGAAGCTTCTCCCATTTCTGTTTTTTGCAATTCTTTCAAGTTCATTTCAGCTTTTCTCATTTCTGTATTTTCAGCAATTTTTAAATGTATTTCAGCTTTTTCTATTCTTTCAGCAATGTTAAGAATAATTTCAGCTCGTTTCATTTCTGTACTTTAAGCAACTTTTTGAAATTAATTTCAGCTTTTTGCATTCCAATGCATTTTCAGCAGGAAATGCATTTTCTAGTTGTAACAAGCAACACAGTCATTTTTATTTATGCAGTATTCATGTATTTCTTTCGATCTGAGGTTTCTAACAAAGAGTTCGGCCTGCAGTGCCGCCATAAGACAGTAAACACACTTACCAAGGTCTCGTGGGACGAGGGACAAAGACATGGCGGATGTCTCCCTGGCGTAACTGTGACTCTAAACGTACATTACGTTCTCCCCCGCCCGACGTCCAGCGGGGCAAAGGGTGGACGCACGGCTACCTTTAGTCCGACCCCAATCAGCGAGAGAAGAAGTCAATCAGGAGAATAGTCCTTGAATTGGTTGTTAATTGGAGGTGTCCAGGTTAGTGGAGGATTTCGCTGAAATGAACACAGACAGCAGCTGCGAGAGGACAGTTTTGACAGCACCGCTGCGATTGGTTTACGGAAACGGGGCCCCGCGTCTGGTTGGCTGGTTCTCAACGACCCCCGCCCGCCAATCAGCTGAAAGCGTAACCACAGGGAGAGAGGCGGCAACCTGCGACATCCACAGGATCGTTCAGCTCGTCTTCCTGACGGAATTGACGCCTAAGCTTCGTATGAACAACGTCGGCTCATTCCACGCTATTCGGTTTGCATGTAAGCAGCAGAGATAAGTTTGGCATTTGCCGGCTGTAAGGATGAATAAAATTCCATTCACTTCCAAAGAGCTCTCTAAACAGACAGTTAATTAATTCCAAGTTCAAACAACACTCCTAGGAGCAGAGCGACCTCTACGCTACCCATCCCACAGTAAGAGGCTTATGTCCGGGCAGAGATACGTTGGAGTATTTGTAACTTAGTTTTGTTGGTTTTAAGTGTGCTGTATTATAACCACTTCGTGCTGACAGGACGCTTTGTAATGATGACTCTCTATTCCATTCTGCTGATGTTATTGCCTTGCTAGATCCGCCAAGAGTGAGATCAATAACTCTAACTTCATTGGATTGGCCAGTCAAGTAGCTGATTGATAAAGTAACAATTTCTGTGTGTTAAGGAGGTGAAGATTTACTTTGCTTTGAGTTTTTCTTTTTCCTTTTTTTCTCTATTGTTAACTAATGCAAACATACAGTTTGAACTATGCCAGCGAGACACGTATTCGTTCAACTCCCGTTCTCAGGCACCAGTGGTGTAAACGTGGCTGCTCTCGTGACCTCGGTGGCATTTTGCAGCGGCGCTGCATAACATCAACTTTTTTATCATTTCTCTCGTAGTTTGGTATATATGCCCTTTGCTCAAATTCCAACCTTTATTGTTCACTGTTAATGTGGAAATACCTGTTTGACTACTTATTAAATAAACATTATGTAAGTTATGAGGTTTTGGAGTTAATCTATAGTCGAGTTGTTGGTCCCTGGGTGGTGCCGTGTTTTTTTATTATTTTTTAATAATCTTACTGACATTATTAATTCTATTGATGTCAATAACTACACTTTAATACTTGCTACTAACCAAACACGCTCCAAACTGTGCACACAGAGTAAATAAATGAAATATGCCTCACACATAACTGACTGATACCAATCATGTTGAGTGGAACTCAAACGGCTCAGGTATCTCTTTCGGGTTATCTCTAATCCGTTCTGCTGTAAATGCATATGATGCTATGATCATAGCAAGTGAAGTGGTATTAAAAGTGAGAACAACTACAAGTGCAGGGAGATGGTTCCAGCGAGGAGGAGCTCGTGTTCGTGTCACAAAGCTTTACGACACAGACGGACACATTTTGGCTGGAAACACCCCGAACTGCTGCAGCAGCAGGCTACTGAAGCCCAGAGGATTGTCTCTCCTGTCACGTTATGCTGCTCTTCTAGGGGTAGCCCAAGGCATCCTGGGCCACACGGGACGTGTAATCCCCTCCGGCGAGTTTTGGGTCTTCCTTTGGTCTCCTCTGAATGGGATGTGCCCAGAGCACAGCGACCAGAAGGGCATTCTGATCAGACTACTGAACCAGCTCACCTTCACTGAAAGGCAATCAGATATCAAAGCTCCTCAACCGGTGCCAAAGGGTGAACCCAGCTTGCAAAGTAAACAAATTTTGGCTGCTTAAATCTCTCTGTTGGTCTTTGGTCAGATCTTGTAACAGATAATACCTTCAGGCTAGGGCTCCGAGGAACAGTGCTGGCTGCAGACTTGTCAACGATGATCTTGCCCTCGGAAAGAACAGTGCACAGTCCATCATATTCGATCAGATCTTCATTCGTTTTCTGCGTAAGATGTTAATGTAAAGGGGTGCTTTATAATTCACAGGGATGTATATGCAAATGTGCTACGGATGTTAGAGCCCGAGTCAAGGCTTTTTTTTTTTACACATGACAGCACACCAGGCTCTGCCCTCAATTAAACCACTTTAAAGCTTCTTTTGATATTCATCAGTCCCTTTTCGACAACCATAACAACCACCATTCACATCGGCATGAATTTGATCTAACTTCACTTTTTTTTTAACATCCAATATTTCCTCCTCCAAAAAAAAAGGTGAACACCATTGAGTGATGACTCACTCGATATACGCAAGAATATCTTTCCAATGAGTATTAGTCGGCATTATAGATTATTTTATTAAGTTCTGGATAAAAACACCAAGAAAAAATGCCAGGATTCATCATTGACTGGCATGTGATTTACATTCTAGATTAATCAGAATTCACAAGGCTGAATTCAATCCTGAGTGGCCATGTCGACCTACATCAAAGTTGAGGTCCATTCAATACCCAAGTATCCACACACACACACACAATCCATCTGGTTGCTGGTATGGTACATGAAATAGCTTTTATCATCTGTACTGCGCCTTTGTTCCTTTTGGCGGAAATAGCTTCCATCATTTTCATCCACCACCAATTTCGACCTACACTTTCAGTGTTTTCCATCATTTTCAGCTGGTGCCCTCACAATAAAACAAAAATGCTCTGACGAGTGATTATTTTGCAATGTGATGAGGCGACAAGGCGTCTGCGGGAGCATAAAAGCCTCAGTGGAGTGGTCACATACTCCTTGAGAACTGACTGTATTTTCAGTCTAGCGTGGGAGACAGCAAAGGGCATGGGAGGCCAAACTTAGCACACACGACAGGGGCACAAAAAAAGAAAGGTGTGTGGATGTGGGTGACCGCCAATGGGACCAGCATGTAGGATGTTAGCCTGTTCATTTGTTGGATAGAGGTCCAGTGCCAACTGTGCATGCCCCGTTTTCCTACTTCATTAGAAGCACAGAACCACACATGCGCGCACACTGTGTCTGACTGCATTCATTTTGGTAAACTGCAGGGGGAGGATTAGTGTGGTGGAAATGAATCTTTTTAACGTCCATGTGAGAAACAACAATGTATTAAATATCTATTTATTAAACATAAATGAGGAAATAATTCAGCTGAATGGATAGAGCTCTTTCCCCGCGGATGGTTTTTTGAGGTCGATCAACAATAAAAGTTTAAACAGGGAATATCCGGGCCTCCAGCTGCTGTGGCTTCCACCAAGCCTGAGATCCCAGCTTTGTAATGGTCTCCATTATAAAGGGCCAAGGGGGGTAGAACAGCATGGTACTGCAACAGTCCAAATAAAATACATTTGTAATAAAACACATTTGATATTTGGTGAGTTTGGATGGCCAAGCCTGCATGGGTTCAGGTTTAAGCAATCCAAGGTGTATCTATCTTAGTACAATACAACGTTTATCCCACAAATAGCATGTTTGACTTGGTGAAGAGGCACTCGGGCGGAGAACTTTGCAGTGGAATATACCAAATGTTTTTCTTCTTGGATATTCAGCATGTGACTAGCATCTGTGGGTAGTTCCCCAGTGGTGCTCATTTAGCTGTCTTTTCTTGTCTTTGTTTTAGCCAGTCAAAATGGTTAGCCCTTACCCGCCCCACTCTGTCCTCTCTTTCTTCTCAGGCAAAGTACATAACAGCCATGTCTCTGCAAACCCAGGGGAGATGTGCTGCGGATTGCTTTCATTTTGATAAAGACGGGGGGCATTCTTTTATTTTGTGTTCAGCACGACCAGGCACAGCTATTTCACGATTCAATATGAACTTCCTTACAAATGGATTTTCCTCCACTGGTTTTTATCAACCGCTTGCTCCCTTTCAGCTGTAATATCTTTGCTTTTATCAGAAGAAATTGAATGGAAATGTTAAAATAGATTATATATACATATATATATATATAAAAAAGAGAGCTAGGAGAATATAGAAACAAATCAGCTCCATCACTAGCTAGCTGGTTGTCAAAAGCTGCATCTTTTCTGGTGATTGTGAAATATTCAGCAAAGATTCAACCCTATCGGAATATGTAAGAATCAATACTGTTTGCTATATTTATGCACACCCAAGCTAGGTTAGTCCAACTTGACATAGATGACAGTGAGCTGTGCATTTGTAAAAATGTCTCTGACAGTTTTTAACAATTACAATATCTTTAAGCAAAATGCAAGTCATTAGGTATGCATTATAGCACAACACACATTCACTCTAAAATGATTAAATATTGCCTCACTTTTCCACTTCAGTTTAAGAGACAGGCTGCTTGATGTAGATTGATTTTCGTTCTCTCTCAGACCATCGGCTCATCAACCAATTTATTTATAACAAGCTGCAATTTGGCGGATGCTCGTCTGGTCATCCTCGCAACTCCTTAGTGGAGACTTTATCACTTACTACCATCTGTAATCAGTATGACTTCAAAGGCCATTACTAACAGCAATGGGGAGATAATATACTCCGTTGCTATATGGCTATATGTCATTGTTTCAAAGACATTTCTTATGTATGTTGAAACTTACAAAAGTTAAAACAAATGTGCTTAAACTACAACCTTTGTTGTCGTTTTGTTCCCAAATGACATGTAATGTAATGTAATGTAAACCCTCAGGTTCGCTGATCAGTGTTTCTTAGACAGTCGAAGAAAAGAATGACGTGTGCGTTCCCACTTGAACCATTTCACGACGGCCCGTGTGAACAGATGTGCCAAAAATACTTCTGTTGTTTGAGTAGCGTCCAGTTGTCCCTTTTGTCTTTTGGACAGCTTACTTCAGGACACCAGCTCAGCAGCCCCGACCGCAGACATTAAGGTATTAACTCAATCCACTAAAGCCATTGTTTCCTTCCCGTTGGCTCCCACCTCGGTCTCTGCCCGGGGCTCCCTCCGTGATTGTTTTCAAGTAACAGGCAGGGAAAATGGCCACCTCATTATTTTTAACGGGTGTTTGAGATGGGCTCCATTGCAGCGGTGCGCTGTCGTTTAGATGGCCGGGCAGAGAGCGGGATGAGAAGGACAAATGGACGCGGTGCGCACAAAGGACGAGACTTCTCCTCTTGCGGTGGAGGTGTGCTCCAACTGTGGAGTCGTGGCAACAGTGAGAGAACAGTGAGAGTAGGGGACAAGATAAAATACATTAATAAGAAACTAACTATGATCATTTTTCAGCTGACATCCCCCAGTTGGCTGGTGAGTTCATATTTTAGCCCCCCCACCCGAACAATAGCCCCTTAGCTTTCAGCAACCCCTACGAATGCCTTTTTTTTTTTTAACCGCATTTTCCATCTAGATGATTTTTAATTAAGTCTCCTCGCTTTGCTCCCCCGTGGCTGCTGTAATCAGACCGCGGGATCGTTGGCTCTTTCTCGCTGGCTCGGTAAGGGATGCCGCGGCATCTGCCAAGCCCCCCCCCCCGTGCAACACCTCGCTCTGTCTGTCGGCCTGCGCTCCGGAGAAGGAGAGACACAGGCTTCTTTTGACACGGCAAAAGACAATCAGCGGGTGGTTGTCGTACCATTGATTAAGATTGGTGAGGCTGTTACACGCCATGGATATGCACAGATGCTTCCTGATGAGGGACGGGCCCAAACGTGCAGGACTACGGATACAGAGACGTCAACATGCGGCAGAAGAGATTGGAAATAAGACGCTTGCTTTAATCTCAATTATTTTTGGTCCTTCTTGGGCACTCATTAGTATTTAAATAAAGTGTCATAGCGAGACAACACATGTCTGCCAGGCTGTAGATCTCGCTACGCGATCAGGCATTTTATTTGCTCCACAATTGTTAGTCACATATCTGAAGTGACCTAAAAAGGTTGAGAGGCCTAGCAAAAGAGTTGAATGGCCTCTCAGAATGATTTATTGAGAGAACAGATTTAGAGAGGTTCTTATAACCATAAATACAAAGTATGGACCAGTGCGGTTATTTCTCTTCAAGATAGCGTCTCGCTCTCTCGCGTGTACATGTTTTCCCCTTACAGCAGTCACCTCCTTCCCCAGCAATAATTATCTGTCAGCATGCACGGGTTTGTCGCTGGGAACCGGGTGACACATGATATACAAATTGTAACCCATGGATACTGCTGCAGCATCTGTCACACTTTTACCTTGTTTGATTACACTTTTTGGGGTGCGCAGCCTTCTTTTGTACTAGTATATAGTGGCATATATTGCGCTAGCACAAAAGAAACCAAAGAAAAAGATGCTCTGCATGCGCATCACACATCTCTGATAAAAAGAGACAATGGCGCAGAAGACAGAAGGCGGATTGATAGGTGCAGGTTTGAGATCTAACCAAGACACTGAAACAATGCTAGCAAAGGGATACTGTAGGTAGGGTTGGCACTTTTTCTACCGAAAAAAAGGGATGCTATGGCCTGCATTCAAGATGGGACGCGCTATTTGATGCTCAAATACGGGGCGATTCCGTATTTTAAGGGACTGGTGGCAACCCTAACTGTAGGCAGCATGTTGCATGTTTCCCACAGGTTTCTGTCTCTTACAAAAGATCAGAACTTGGCTCTTTAGTCTTACATTTGGGGGGATCCATATGAATATATGGGACTGGACGAATGTGTTTAAGTGATCCCTTTGCTCTTTAGAAAGTGACTTACTGAGAAGTAGACCTTTTGAAATCAACTCAAAACATCTAACAGATATCACATGACAGAATGACAATGTATGACTTTTGCCATTTCTCAATATTACTAACTATATGTTTTGTGCAAGAAATGTCTCTCAATCAGTGATCTCACAGTGATTGATAAAAGAGATGCTCTTTCAAGCTGTAAGCTGTTTTCTAATAACACATTGTGCAGCACTAAAAACTTTATTTGTCCAATAAGTTGTGGATACATGTGCTTAAAATTAAAGTTGGAGTTGAGTGTGTTCAATTGTTCAATTATGAGATGAAAGGCATTGTCTTCTCCTAAAAGAATCCAATCAGAGACGCTTGGTAGGTTCGACGCCTTATCATCGCCCATTTTTCCGCTCATCAAATTTGCAGTTTGATATTCACATTGTTCTCCGATTATTTTTGGGTGGAATCTAAATGAATGAATACACGAGCCGTGTCTCTCTTTCTGTATGGTACAATGAGAAGAGTCGTAAATTAAAGTGTGATTTAAAATGTGTCACTTTTAGTGTCATTGTTTCTTAGTTGGTAAAGTACAGTTATGCTTAACACTTGCGCGGCTCATACTGACCTTCAGGAAGTAGTGAGTCTGTGCATGTTTGTGTGTGTGTGTGCTTTATGCTAAGCGTCAAAATAAAAAAACAACCTTTTTTTAAAACTCTTCAGCTCGATCGTCCTCATTATTGTCTAGATTTAAGGGGCCTTTGTTTAAGCGTCGCTAACTCCCCAATGCAATGTTTGTCATTAGCAGCGGCACCAGAGGAAATGATGCCATTACGCGACTTTAAATCACCTAAAATCACGTCTCACGTTTCAGGGAAATTCCACACAGATTTCTAGGGTTTGAAAACAACTTGCCTACCACCGTTTTCCCACCCAAATCCTTCCTGGTATGGTACATGTTTCATAGCAATTATGAATAGCATCGCGTGTGATGTTCATGCGCTGGTGGATCAGGGGCCAGATAGAAACCGAAAAAGACCAGGATTCAACACTCACATGATCTAAATGCAGCAAACTCTACAGGGATGCGGATTAATGAGCGTCCCACACACTTGTAGAAGGCTAAGAGGGTCTTAGGAAGCTCCTGAATCTGCAGGAGGGATTAAAAATACATGCTTATCTTCCTCCCTCCCCATTTGATATGCCAGTGTAATGTTCTCATCTTTTCATTTGTACTATTTTTGTAGATTTTCTGAAACGCTCATGTGGGTCTAATACAAATGATAACAGAATGATATAATTGTTGCTTAAGACTAATGTTAAAGGTAACTTTATTACGATTTTTTTGTACTTTGTGCGGGTGAAAACACTTTTTACATGCAACGCAGGTTATTTGAATAAATAGTATGGCTTACAGACAGATAATTCTGCATCTTCTTCAGCACCAACACACAGCTGACGTTAAGAGACTTTTAACAATGTGCCAAGTCCCCTCATTGAAAAACTGTATGTTAGTGCATGTGAAGTAAAAATCTACCAAGTTGTGAAAGTGTAGAACAGATGTATGCTACCCAGTAAGTTAAAACATTGAAAACCTAACATAAACAATCGAGGTATAAATGATATTCATTTGGTAATAGAATAAGCAGGAGATGTACCATACGACGTTGGGGGAATCCTAACTCTCCTTCACCGGGGAAACTGGAGCAGCCTCCACACCGCAGCAGTAATCACAATGCTGCTGTTGCGCTTTTTCATACGTGTGTGTGAATCTAAAACCACTTACGTAATGTACACATTTTCATCCCTGGTGCCAGAAAACTTAAAAAAGAGCATTTCTCAGAAAACCGCACACCCAAAGAAGGAAAAGCACTTTGTTTTCTGCTGATCTCTATTAACATCACTGTGAGGATATCCCACTTTCCATTGAAATTCAAAACCACAGAAAAATTCCTTTCAGGTATAAACTCATTTACTAAAGAATGGCAATGGTTTTCAGTTATGAGATAACGGCACATGGCATGCATCTTTTTTTTGTTGAGGATTCTAATAAAAGAAATTGTCGCATTAATATATGCCAATGGCTGTTAAACCGGAGAGGAGCGAGGCAGACAGAGTAAAAGATGTAGTGCGGAGGCTACAACAGGAAGGAAGGTAGGAGGCGGAGGGCGGCAGGGGAGGAATAAGGATGATGAAGGACCAGGACCAGGGCAGAGATTATCCCCGGGGCTTGTACTGTGGCTCTGTTCCTCCAGCTCCAAGGTCCCTTTAGGAGGTTAAGATCAGGCTAGCAGCCCAAATCGATGGGCCGAAAAGGGACCCGGAGGCTCCATGCTAATACCTGCTCTATGATAATACCGTCTGCTGGCTCCCTGCTGGGTAATGTCATCCATCATCCTGCTGCTGCCACCAGCACAGATAGCGGAGGAGGAAGAGAGAGACACAGCATTGCACCGATTGATAGATGGCTGAGAATTGCTCTTGCGTCGCTGCCATAAATCCCAGAGCTGATTTTAATAAACCTGGTAATAGGGCAGAGAGGATGTCCTTGCACATGTATCTTCGGCCCTTCAGAGAGAAAGAGAAAAGCTAGGTCCTGCAGGCCTAGTGCAACAGAAAGATGTGAATCCATATATGAAACGTTACTTGCCTCTGCGTCACAGCGCGGATGCATCATAGCTATTGATTGGCCGCTTTCTTGACCAGGGATTTCAAATGAGATATTTCATCTCCTTGAGAGAAGGCCAGTCTATTCATTCCAGCTGACCAGAAACCCACTGACTGCCCAGTGTGGATTTGTCTCAAATTCAATTTGAGTTGTATGAATAGTTTAATCTCTTGACGGGAGAATGTCATAAACTATGTTCCGTCTCCAGAGGAGAGTTAATTAAACTGCTGTTTGTTGGAGGCGCATTGTGGAAACACTATATTCTGCCTTCATATGTGTTAGAGGGACTATTCTAGCATTATCACAACCTTTTTTAAGTGTTTTATACAATTCAAGAGCAGGATCTTCACATGGATTCCTGTTTTATTTGTGCTTCTTCACAGGATTAGTAAAGAATTTTGATTACGCAGACAAACGACTCAAATCAACACACTTCCAGCCTCACCTGTTTCACAAAGGCACGTAAACACATTTTGCTGCAACACTTTCTAGTCGAGGTTTGTTGTTTTCTCCAGACGGATTCTTTTTTTAGAAAGTACGGATGGCAAAAACGAACAATGTAATACAAATTTTGTTTATCGGAGCCACACTGCATTTGTAGGGTGATTGAAATGTAACTACAGAGGGATTACTAGTCTTTTGAAACCTCTCCATACATAGTGACGCCCGCCAGCATTTCATCACGGAACGACTCAATGTATTCACCACCCTCACTGATCTTGTGTGGTGCAACCGAGGAGCTCTGTGCAATTTGTCGCCAGCGTGATTTGCACTGGGGGCGAAATGGTGAACCACAATCAAGCATTCTTCCGTATTGGCGCGCTGTGTCCCCAGTACACTGACGCCAACTTTGTTGCCACGGTAACCTCATGCAGATATGTCGGGGAATTCTGGACACACAGATCCGATCTAAATGACTAGCAAATGAAAGTGCGGACAGTGTCTTCAGCATCAGATCCTGGAAACAGACCTCTTTGTGGATGTGTGTGTACTCTGCGTATGCACGTTACTGCTGTACCTAATTGGACCCCCCCCCCACAGACACCTCTGAGTGCTTTCTCGCCTCCCGGACTCAGCAGTAGCCTGCCAGCACAACTGCCTTTCATTTCGTCATTAGCCATTGTGGGAATTTATGTATAATTCTAAGTTGTTATCAGGATTTCTTCATCTGGTCTGGTTAACACACAATTGATTTTCTTTTCTCATGCAAACATTGTTTTTGACACAGGAACGTTGAGGCTTAAGAATTTAGTCAATGCAATTTAGATTTTTTAAGTCCAACGACAAATACGTTGTTCAATGTATTTTTACGAGTTGGACCCATGACCTTTGGGTCGGTCTCTTGGCTTTGCTCCACTAGAGATAAGATCAAGGGTGTCAGTATATTTATGGTCACTTTTTTCCCAGTGGAGTAGTAATCTAACGGTTTCCTCTCATATCAGTAGTGTCCATCTTCGCCAAAAGCCCCGAGCTCTTAAACCGACCCAACAAGCGGATCAGTCTCTTTCACCTCTTTCTTCCTCCTCCTCTCGCTGCAGAAATGTTCGGAGCACAAATAAAGGAGAGAAGGGGGCATTTGAGGCCTGCCCTCCTCGGTCAGTGAGCTGCCATCATGAAAGAAGTCTAATACACCGAAATGCGGATAAAAGAATTCACATAACGGTCCGGTTTAGGATCGTCTCGCTTTGGGGTCACTGTGCAGCTCTTTGTTACATCATCACCCAAAAAGAGTCCTATAGGTAGTAACATTATGACCTGATTTATGTTTGCTGTTAGTCTACAGTCTCTGGTTACCATAGTGATTTGGACGGGAGCGAGAGAGAAAATAATATTCTGTTGTTTAGCTTTGAGGACACGATGCCACTCTGAAGACTCTTCTCCTCATTGTGGTCGTTTCGTATCTCTTTGTGCGTTCTTCTTGTTTCTTTTTCCGGTGTTCTCTTTCACTCTGGGATTGTTTCTCACTCGCTAAATACGTTCTGCAGGATGTGGAGGCCTATTTTGCTCATAAGAAGTGCCAGTCAATTAGTTAGTCCTTAGTTGTTTTTTCATCTTTAACTTTGAATGAATGATGAGAAACTAGAGGGGGGGGGGGATGCAGTTTTGGTTCATAATGTACACAGATTCCTTGTTTAAAATTCTGATGGTGGAAAAGGTTTCATTTCTTGATTGTGGACTGTAATTAAGAATCGGAAAGGAACATGTAAAAGTCTCAATGTGACCTTGATGTGCTGCGCTGCCGTAACTTTTATTTCTCAGTCTGTTAAAGAAAAAAAGCTTTTCTTTTTTTTTGTGGATTTTGCAATTTCCTTTTCACCACACTGCCATGAAATTATCTCTTTTGTTTCCTTGTTTTTTGTGTTCCTTTTCTTATTTATGGCCAATATTACTTCAGGGAGGATAGCAAAGTGCTCGCAATGAAAGCTTCTCAGACAGAACCAAGCCAAACATTACAATAACTCTGTATAATACGATAAGTAGCTTAGCTAACCACTTTGCTGACACACAACCCGTAAACTGGTCTCCCAAATCCTCAGCTTCGACTTCAGGGCTTCCTGTGTTAAATCAAATTCAGGCATTAACTGGCAGGCAGAGGTTTGATATTAAAGCCCCCAGGTGATGCTGGATTAGGCTTGAGACATGTTGCAAGTAGAAAGTGCACTGTATATTTTATAATATATAATTAAATACATACGAAGAAGTATTCAGGATTGCACTCAGTGGTCTTTGACCTTCTACCCCTTTAGTACATTAGGATGACATCAATATACATAAAGTCTGGTTGAGTTTACTGAATGTAAAAATGCTACACGGTGGATTTGAAACAAACATTTACACGCAATGCTAAAAGCTTCATGCCACAAAGTAATGGTCTAAAACAACAAAGCAAGGACCCAAACCCAGAAGAGCAAAGCAAACATAAATATATACAGTATATAAATAAACATATATAAATATATAGGCAGGATCAGCATAGCTGGGGCAGGTCAAAACATCTGAGGGCATCTGGTTCCTGAGGAAGTTTTTTTATAGTACAGAGAGGCATTTTACTAAGCGCTTAAAATGTAATAATTGGCAATACAAAATATGGATTTACATTGAATGCAGTATTCATGGCATCCGCTCCTCCGCCCAACAACACTCCCGAACTGCTACGTTATTGGATGATAAAGCCTCTCGTACCTTATTGCTTAAATAAACCACCTATTCATGTTTAAATAAACATTGGATATGTAGTTTTCCATCCTTAGGCTGCACTCTCAGGAGAGGAAGGTTTGTCACCATTCCGTGAGCGTATTGAACACAAAACGTTTTCACCTCCAATTTTATTTTCTGAGTTTCTTATGTTTAAATTGAGGCTGCACAGTGTTTTTGCCCTTGTGTTTTTCTTTTGAAAATGCGTCTTAAACATCAAGCTACAGACATTCAATCAGCCCCATCGACCGAGTAAGTGTCGTATGAGATAACTTGTTCCATTCTATTACAGCCGCTGTGGTTGGAGTCTTCTTGGTGATGTGTGTGGTATTTTGAGTTGTACCCGTCCAAGTGAACTCTGGGCCACACTGCTTATTGTCCAATTCTGAGAAACCAGAGTTATTGTGATAGTGAAGAGGCCAGAACACTTTGAATTGACTTTGTCTCCACAGTTAATAAGGTAAAAGAGTAAAGGACAGACAGACACATCTATTAGAGACACTGCTGGCCACAGATAGACGGACATACAGATTTCCTCTCAATAAGTCTGCTTTTTGAATCCTCTGTTTCACACGAGATCATGATTGGCAACTGAAACCTCTTCTCTCAATTTGATTATCAGCCGTAGTCAATGCCATGTAAGAATATTTATTTTCTTATTTGCTGTAATTCACTTTATATGATCAACATTATTGGAAATCCTCAATAAACAGGGAAGTGTTACGCACACACACACACACACCAGATTGACAGCTTCTCCTGCCGTTTTGCTTTCACTTTATTGAGGCGAATTGTCTACACTATATTTAAGGTGCAACTCAATGAAAGTGTTTTACCTTCACCTTCACAGGCTTTTATTTTACGAAAATGACTTCGGAAGCTGCAGGGACCAAGATTGTAGATGATGATATATGATTAGTCCATAAATCCCATGAAAAGGTAAAGGGGCTGAAAAAAAATAGATGCTAAGTGCAGGAGGACGGCACCTGTGAAGAAAACAAAATTTCACAGCCACTGACTTCTTTTTACTCATGTAGCATAGTGATCCACTTTCCTTTTTGTATCTGTTGGCTTATTTCTGTTGCATCAGTTGTCATCAAAGCCCACAGTCCATAAATATGCCCTTTAATGTGTTTCCTTTTGGCATGCAAACACCCATTGAGTTTCCACATTGTGAATCTACCCTGTGAGTGAATGTGCTGCGTCCATCCACTGCTCCTCATAGTTATCAGAGGTGGGGGGGGGGGTGGCGGAATTACAGGCATCCGACCGCAAAGAGACACAATGAGCCCAGCAGTGAAAACAAATTGGCACTTCGGGGAGCTGTAATGCTTCTTTTTGCTACCTGGTAAGGTGAGGATGACTTTAAAAAAAATATATTTCAGCTGGTGCGATGGTGGTTGATCGTGCAGAGGACTCTTTGTGTGTGTGTGTGTGTTTGAAGTGTAAATTACAGAAACAGAAATCACTATGCATGCTAACCAGCTCAACATGGTACCTCGACACACATTTTCAGATATTAGGAGGTTGAAAGCAATCCAGGGGTCAAGCTGATATGCATCATAGTTATATACGGCTTCATGTTGACACTATGTAGAAAATAAGAGCATCTTTTATATACTCCCTGCTGATTTCATGGGTTGTTCTTGTATTCGTCATCACCTAGGGACAGTCAATGCCATTATACACTAAGTTGTGCACATAAACATGTCTTCCAACCAGCTATTTTCAATTATTTAGTTGTTATTGCAAAGCCACCGATGTTCCTCTTGAATCTGCAAAATATATTTATCTCAGCGTACAAGTACTGATATGACTCATACTTAAATCATCATGTGATTCTAAAAATGGATCCCTATTGGAGTTGGTATAAAAGCCAGTGTAATGTTGCAAATTCCCACCTAGTTTCAACAGTGTTAAGTAGCTTAATGATAAATCCTATGAGACAACACATTACTAGACAAAAGGTAAATTAAATTAACCTGTGACAGAGAGGCTCACAAAAACTAAACACCCGATCACCCTCGCCTTATTCTACCATTTATCTCAGCATGGCTAATGCACACAGAATCAGTTCAACAATATATGTTTCCATACAATGCTTTAAAAAGGTAGTATTGGTTGATAATTCAATTATTTTTACCCACAGGAGGGTGTTTTTTAATTTAGCCAGTGATGCATGATGGTATATCCCACAAGGTGTTACCGTCACACACTGACATCCACATCCTCCATTTATCTCTTGTTGCCTTATCTGCATATCAAGGCCTACTGCTTCTCACCTTTCTGTGCATAAGACAACACAGAAAATGAGTTTGTTAGCAACCTGGAAATGCATCAATGTTAAACTGATAGGAGTTTAATAGAGACTTCATATGGAGTTTTGTTCTATTGAGTTTACTCGGCAACATGGATCATTTACTTCAACAGGCTTATCAACAATATTTACAGCACATTAGTAGTGCGTGTAATAAGGGAGGCTGTTCTTAGGACTTTTTAGCACTTTGTCTCCTATTTTAAGATATCCTGCTGAGTAGAATGGGGCTGTTATATGAGATAAGGAGCTACTTTTTCTGTAAAGCTGTTGTTTAGCACAAGCTAGCACTGCTGCAGATAGAGGAAAAAACTCCAGATGTTGAAAAGCAAATCAAAGATTGAAATATGGTCACCATCAAAATATAAATTGTGAGAGTAATTCAATTCATTACATTATATTACATGTCATTTAGCTGACGCTTTTATCCAAAGCAACTTTAAAATAAGTGCATTTCAACCATCAGGACACAAAGCCAGAAGAACAAGAAACAAGAAAGTGCAATTTCATCAAATAAGCCAATTTTAAAAATTGTTATAGATAAGAGACAATATAAGAACAATTAAAGTCCTACAATTTGTTTATTTTAGTCAAGGTACAGTCTGAAAAGGTGTGTCTTTGTCAGTTTGGCAGATGCAGAGCGCAGTGTGCGGGTTGGGATGTAGGGTTTGACCATGTCCTGACTGGACCCCATGCATTCACAGCATGGTGCGTGAGTAACAATGTTTTGAAGTGGATGCGGGCAGCCACTGAAGAGAACGGAGAAGTGGTGTGGTGAGGGAGTATTTCAGAAGGTTAAAGACCAGTCGAGCTGCTGCATTCTGGATGAGCTGCAGTGGTCGAATGGTGGTAGCAGGGAGACCTGCCAGGAGAGGGTTACAGTAGTCAAGGCGAGAGATGACAAGAGCCTGAATCAGTACCTGCGCTGCCTTCTGAGTGAGAAGGGGTCGCATTCTCCTGATGTTGTAAGCGTGTACCTACAGGATACACGCTTAGAGGTTCCTAGCAGTCAAAGTCTGCGTTAACACAGAGTTGCAAAAGTTTACAGTCAGGTCCTGGGTAGGAGAACCTCTTCCCGGAAAGCGAAGTAGTTTAGTCTTGAACCCTTTGTCAGGGTTTATTTTCAGATGGTGAGAGGAAATCCCCTGCGAGATGTCAGTCAGACAGGCAGAGATCCGTGCCGCCACCTTAGTGTCCGAGTGAGGGAAGGAGAGTTGAGTGTAATCAGCATAGCTGTGCTAGGAGAAGTCATGCGAGCGAATGACAGAGCCGAGAGAGTTGGTGTAGATAGAGAAGAGGAGGGGACCCAGGACGGAGCCCTGAGGAACTCCAGGTGTAAGAGGATAAGGTTCCGACACAGATCCTCTCCAAGATACCCAGTAGGTGTGGCCGTAAAGGTAGGACGAGAGAAGGGAGAGAGCAGAACCTGTGTCACCAAGTCCCTGAAGGGAGGGAATAAGGATTTGGTAAGATACTGTGACAAATGCAGCCGAACGGTCCAGAAGGATGAGGACGGAGGAGAAAAAGATGCTCTGGCAGTGTGGAGTTTCTCTGAGACTGCAAGGAGAGCAGTTTCTGTGGAATGGCCTGCCTTGAAGGCTCTTGACTCGTGAGGGAAGTTGGTTAAAGATAGCAAATTTGTCTCCATTGTAGCTCTCTTATGAATCACTTATTCCAAACCACAACATCAAGACGGGCAACAGACTCTCCTGCGCTGATAACTCCTTGTCTAATCATTTTAATTGGAGCGTTGATTATATATCCAGAACACTTTAATGTTTTGCTTCAATTCACAGAACAGACTATGGTGTATTTGCTTACTCAGGTTTCCGGATATGAGACAGTAAATTTAACACAATCATCACAATTGCTCAAGAGGATCCGTGGTCATTAATTAACCAGTTGCTATGCAAATTTTAGTTTCAGTTGATAAATGACCCTGGTGTCTGCTCGAGATGTGAAGGAATGAAATAGCAGAGTGGGTCCATATGTTTACATTATACTAAGGGGGAAAAAGACTCTTAATGCACTCTTTATCGAAACTAATTATAGATACAAGCTGGAGGAAGGAAGGTACACTCATCTCAGCAAGGATTAAGGGTGGTGTTGGCTGACTTACTATTTCTCTTTTTCTCTTTTGACTTGAAATTCTGGAGCCGTTAAGAAGGGCATCCCTGCTGGGTCAAGGTTGGTAATACAAGCTGGGATTATATTTAACAAAAATATTTGTTCATATAAAAACTGGTTAGAGTCAGAGGTTATTCTAGTTGTGGGTGAAAAATAGTTTTTGCCGTGCAAAATGCTTCAAACATCTAAGTCAAGCATATTTGCAAGCTTACACAGGTATGTAAAAACATCCAGCTGAGGATGATTGTAATGTCAGGGAGCAAATAACAGGATTAAAAAGGTTAGCATGATTCGTTCAGAGGGAACAAAAAACGTCTTTAAGCCAACCAGGTGATATTGTAATCCATTGAGACATTTCAGTCAAAACACCTTACGGTGGTGCCAGAGTACACATTTGAGGAGCAGGGTTTTCCCGTCTAGGAAAATTGGATGTCAAGAGTTCTGCCAATCAACCCTACAGCTTTGGACTCAATGACTAGTATAGAAGTTATGTTTTAAAATAATGAATGGGAATCAATGCTAAAATTGTTGCGATATTTGGACAGTTGCAGTGGAACTGACAGACATGGCCATTCGGGGAGCAAGAGATTCTTCCTCATTTCAACCCTAGTGATTACGATTTGAGTGCAAGGTTTTTCCACACATGTGTATTAATGTGGGGGGTATAAATACAGTAGTTGGATGCAAAGAAGAACTAAAGGCTGCTTTTTCAACTTGAATCTCTTTGTATGGCAG